>NW_020439170.1:62923-163163 GCF_000699045.2 Agrilus planipennis | reverse complement strand
ATACATTGCGTATAGCCTGTTATCTTCGTCTGATGTTTTTTGCTGCTCCAATATTTTAATTGTATTTTGTTACGTATCTTACTCATATCTTGAGATACTGCTGGATCAATTTGATTATATAAAAAGTATTTTTTTAATAGTTTCGCTGCATCTAGTGCTTGTTTGATGCTTGGTGGAGGGACAGGATCGTTTTCTTCAACAACGTACACAGCAGCAGTTCTTATCTATTTCGGCAACTTAGAAAGTACTACTTAATGATTTATAATTGTTGTCGTTAAATAGAGTGAGCGTGACTCTATATAGAGTGTAATATTGTATAGAAAACAATGCAAACCAACCAAAGTCAAGCAATTTCGACGTTTTAAGAAGTTTGTCGTTAAATCGGGTGACGTTATAAAGAGTTTACACTGTATTTTGTCAGATACATATAGTTAAACATATATTATCATGAAAAAGCTAAATATTCGACACATTTCGGGGAGTAATATAATTTAGGGATCTAGGCGATGGAAATGAATTTGACTGTAAACGTTTTTTCATATTCAGGTAAATTGTCAGTAACGGAAGTGAATTTGATTCTGCTCTAACTGCCCGGGAGATTGTACCTACTGAGATTTTATTAGATACTTTAACGGTCTGAGCTAAGCAATAACTTTTTTGTTTAGCGGCGTTATTTTAGTAAAACGATTACAATTGAAAACAATCGTCCGGTACGTGGGGTCCTGAAAATTTAATAGTGTGAAAAGGAATAAAATTCCACACGAGCGCCTTTCTCATTTTTGTTGCTCCGAACCAGAACTGAATAGATTCAATTCATATCGGATTTTATGACCGAATAAAGAACTCCCGCTGTTCAGTTGTTTTTAGAGTCCAAACTCTCATTAAATTAAATGACATAGGTGCTGCAAAAGGAAATAGATGGCGATATTCAATTCCAATACTGTTCGCTGTAAAATATTACAGTTTTAAATGTTTTCATAATTATAACAATAATAAGAACACAATATTCAGGTTCCTTTAAACGCTAAAGGATGCTGAATTATGAAAATATTAATCTTGCAGTCAATAGAAAAATTTGTAGTTAGAATTATTAAAAAAAAGAGTACCTACCTAAGTATCAGAAGATTAAATAAGCAAGACGAAGACTTAAGGCGCAAGACTAAGATCAAGACCGAAACTGTATAAGCAAGACTAATAGCAAGACTGCAACAGTTTTAGTCCAGTAATAATAAGTAACGATTTCTGTCGTAATAGAGAGAGTTTATTGAAATTTAGGGTAGTTTCAACCCCACCAATAAACTTTTATTGACCATCTATAAAACGTAATAAGCAAGACGAATATCAAGACTAGAACAGCCTTGGTCTTTGACTAGTTCTACTCATCACTATATCCCACTAACCTCGACTTTAGGCATATGATACTGTTGATGTTTTTGAATGACAATTTAACAAGGTATGTTCCGAAGGGGGTGGGGGTGGGTGGGATCGAAAGAGGGGGTCTCCCCCACCACTGCACCATAAAAAGTTCCTGGCGGTCTCATCCCCATAAAAGGTTATAGGTGTTAGATGGGGGTGGGAGTATAGGGGATCGAAAGAGGGTGGTCACCTGAGTAAAACGCCATAAAAAATTTGCGGCGGTCTCACCCCCATAAAAAGTTATGGGGGTTGAAAGTTGATTATTTTGACAATTTTCATACATTATAATTCAAATAAAATTCAATAAAAAAAATATTATCAAGCAGATGGAGGTGGGGGATCGAAAGAGGGTGGTCACTTGAACAAAACCCGATAACCTAACCTAACCTACCCTATTGATAAAGATATTTAAATAATGTTTTAAATAACTTTCTCAATATTTTTATGTATTTTTCCATTAGTTTTATCTTTGAATATTGTTTAAGAATGACTATATAAATATTTACATGCCTAGAAATGTATAAAAATTGGCATATTTATTAACTTTGAACCCCTATAACTTTTTATGGGGGTGAGACCGCCACGAACTTTTTATGGTACAGTGGTGGGGGAGACCTCCTCTTTCGATCCCCCCATCTCCTTCCCCAAGGGGGGCATCATCTAAACTTTTACCCAAGGTATTAAAAAACAATAAAATATACAGGGTGTCCTAGGGGGTATAGTCCCAACAAGTATAGTCATATATTTCAAAATAAAGGAGTTACAACTTGGGGCGTTTTTTGTAATCCACCCTGTATACGTATACACCTATAAATATAGGCAAATTTACCGGGATTGCCTGCTGCAATTTTATGGCTTTCAAATGAGGCACCGGTCCATAAAGTTTGCATCCAATAAAATCCCTCTTCATCCAATTCAGATCACTGTAGCCACGTATAGCTACATACAGTAGTGGTGTATGTATTCATTCATTGGGGCTCTTGCTAAAAACTGTATTCATTTGTTTCTACCGTTCGCTTGTTAATAACAACAGGGTAATAACAAAAGTGTCTATGTATGAAGCGGAGTATTTCCACGCGATACGTAACTACATTTCAATACATACGTCTGTGTAAAACATATATATGCGTGTGTTGTCGATGAACAGGACATTTCGTTTTTCCGTATGTCGAGTGAGTGAGTGAAAACGTTGGTAGCACTAAATCATGCCTTTAACCATGGTCGAGTCGAGGAAGAACGATTTATCATTAGCCGCTCTAAATATAGTAGTACAGACTATTAAACACAGTCAAATATACACTGGGATGCACAAGCGATAATAACAACGGTAATAACGGAAACTCCTCATCTCTGTTTTCTCTCTGTCTGTCCGTCTCCGGTGCCTTCATTTTTATTGCGGTTTGTGGTGCTGGGATTATTGTGTGAGAACATCTTTGTTTCCGTCGGTTCTAGAATGCGATGCGCTTATTAGAAACTTCAATGAATTGGCATATCATGACTCTTTAACGCAGAAAAAGGAACCATCAAATTGAGAGTATTTTACCACATTTTAGGAAAACGTTTTTTATCCAACTGTGAAGTTTTGACCTTTTAAAGCGTTGAATAGTATAAAAATGTAATAGTTCTGGTAAGACACGACGCGATGTAAACTTTCTAAAACGGTATTCAAATTCGTACAGACACTATGGTAGACCTTCATGCCTAAGAAGGTGTCCTAGCCGTAGGAAAAATATTTATTAAAAAAATGCCATTTAGTTACCACTAATAATAATTAATGGTAATAAATGGAGAATTACCAATGGGATGAATGGAATTTCCACTAGAATGCTAGTGGAAATCCCATTCCCGAACTCAATGGGATTTCTGTTGGAATTTCCTTTCCTAAATCCAATGAAAATCCTAGTGTATATTCTTTATTCTTTACTTTTAATTCTTGTTAGTGGCAATTAAATGACATTCTTTTTAATCAATATGAAATATGAGGTTTTTCGACGAAAACAAATATAAATTACATGACAATGATTATTCCAAATAATGTCTTTTTTATTATTTTTAAAGTTTGCTTTGACAATCACATTAACTTCAGCACGTCTTTCTCCATTTTTTTTTAATAAGTTTTAATCATCTCAAACCAGATCTTATCCATTTTTAGGTACCCAATTGTTTTTCCATTTATATTGAATGGTATTAAATAGAATTTATAAATTTTGCATTGGTTCCCATTGATAATCAATGGAAAGTTTTCCTATGTAAATATTAATGGAATTATTGTAAATGAAAACAATTATTTTTCTATTTATACCAAATGGTTTCGAATGGAATTTATAAATTTTCCATTGATTCCTTTTGAAGTTCAATGAAATTTTTTCCTACAGGTATCAACCTATTTTACCTATTTTTTATTGACTTTCGTAGAGTCCCCCGGTCTTCTATTCTTTCTAATATCCTATCTCAAACCTGCCGAAACTACGACCTAAACCGAAACTGCGTTTGGGAGTTCTCGCGCTCTGCTCGGTCATGTTCGGCGCGTTAAATTCCATACAAGCGAAGTAGATCAGTAGACATTTCGCATCTTCAAAAGAAAAATGAGTCTAGTCTGGTATACTTACTCAAATAAACATGTCACCTATTAAGTATTTTTAAGGCGCAATTAAAGTATTTCCTTAAATGAGGGGTTGTTATGTTGATTTTGATTTGATTATCAATAAGTGAAAATGTCAAAGACTGCAGAGCTATGTGATTTAAAGATACAAAAATAAAACTGACTGATTATAATAACGTTTTCTTTATTTTTCTCTCAAAACATGATCCTAAGTTTCGGTTTCGGTTTCGGCCGAAACTGAGACCGTTGCCGAAATTCGGTTTCGGTTTCGGTCGTAAAAACCAGTTTCGGTCGGACACTACTAATATCTCTTCGTTTCTAACCTTCTCTACCCACGGTATCCTCACCATTCGCCGGTAACACCACATTTCAAGTGCTTCTAAGTTTTTCTTTTCCGTCGCGCCCATCGTCCATGTTTCGCACCCTTACAGCGCCACGTTCTTTAACAATCTCTTTCGACTTGCCATTTATAATTTGACTTAAACTTATACCATTCAAAGACAATTTAACAACAGTTACTTTAAGTTAAGAATATGACTCAACTAAAACTATCAACTTAAAAGATAATAACGACGAAAACCTCCCACTACATATATGCATTTTTTACTAATGATGATTATGAAGGTTCTAAAATAATAATGGCCGTCTTGTTCAGCTAAACGTTGCTTGTAATCTACCACCGGCACGTCGAGCGGCAGGACCGTCTACAATCCATGTGTTCGCCCGTCCAACGTGGATATTAATATCTTGTAATTTTCAGTGGTGTTCTTTTGTACATATGGCGGGTAGACAAATTAATTTATGGTCTACTAAATGAGCCGACTTCCATTTGTTGCTGCCCTCTATTATTAACGTTGCATTCACGGCGCATCGTTGGAAAGTATCATCATTTGCAGTAACAAATGTGCATTGCTCGCTGTTACTGGCTGCATACTCTTGTAATTTTCGGTACCGTAGTCTCAACTCCCTTAGGAAAAATAGAAGGTTGATTGAATGACCCATTCAACATTTACAGCGGAATATTTAGCTCAATTTTTCGTGTTCCATACTGTTGGATTTAGACATATAATACAATATACGTCATACATGTGACTTACTGTACAAAAATTGTATTCGCTTATTGTTTAGTCTCAAGGAGAAAATTTATTGTATATCGACAGGATCAGCGTCAATTTGTAGCGACGCAGTATGTTTAAGAACAACTGTTATCGAATACTTTCCTGCGTGCTATATTAATTATGTTTTTGTAAAACACACAAAATGTAGCTAGTTGCATCCGAACTCTTTAACATATATCTGACGAAAGAAAAATATAATTTTGAGTTTACACATTTAACTTGTGTTTTTACTTTTGCTTCCATAATCCTACTCAATACTGAATTAAAAAATGTGAATCCTTATTGTGGTAGGATGATGATGATTTGCCCACCTGTCTGTCTGTCAACATCATTTCTCTCAGGAGCGGGTGAAGGTATCGAATTGAAACTAATATCACATACTAAAGTCTGGAGTCCCTTTGGACTTGTTAAAAGCTCAAGTCTCTAACGACTTTTAAAATGTACTTTCATACAATCTTAAAATTTGGCGAGAGGCTTTCCTACAGATGTGAAGCGAAGAAAAGAAATCATATAATTATTTATCTATAATTCCATGTGGACTTATTACTTGATAAACTTAATTTGAAATTGTCTTTCACACAGCGTACAACAAACAAAAGTTTTTCAATTTGGAATACTGAGTAACCCTATAGAATTCTTAGAGTTACGAAACACTACGGCACGAGTCCTACTCGCAAATGTTATTTATTTTAAACGAATTCAATGAAGAGAAGTTTCAATTTGCTTGATTCTGTTTTGGTTTTAAAGGAGATTTTATCAAAAATGGCTTAGTCCTTTTTTCTTAATGAATTAATTAATTGCAAAATAAATGAAAATCGAAGAAAAAAAATTAAACAAAAACAGACTTCAAAAACCCTCAGAGCACATGATTTAAGTAAATTATATATTATTATAACATCGGACTTGCAAAAGAGCATTTGGGACTGTACCCACGGCAATAAAAAATCATTTATTTCAGATGTTAACTAAATCTATGATAACTAATCAATCAATTATTGTTACTTAACAAATCTTTCTGTTCTTTTTTGCATCTTTCCTCTTATGAATGTTGTCAACATAGTACGAGGGTGGATTGATAAGTTTCCGGCCTGACCAAGAAAAACAAGGTTTTTAAAAATTTTTTTTTTTTATTTCTCAACATAATCTCCAAGGCTGATACATTTCTCATAGCGGTGTTCCAGTCTATTAATGCCATCTCTATAGACTGATTCGTCAAGCTCCTCAAAATAACCATTTACAGCTTCGATTACTTCTTCATTGTCCGCAAATCTCTTACCGCCAAGCCATTTTTTGAGATTAGGGAACAGAAAATAGTCACTCGGGGCTAGGTCTGGAGAGTAAGGAGGGTGCGGCATCAATTCAAACTTTAGATCGTTGATTTTAGCCGTCGCAACGATTGACGTGTGCGCTGGTGCGTTATCGTGATGAAACAAGATTTTTTTCTTCGCCAGATGAGGTCGTTTAATTTTCACCTCGTGGCTCAAACGTTGCAATAAGTCTGCGTAGTATTGACCAGTGATAGTATTACCCTTTGCAAGGTAATCAATGTATATAATACCTCTTGCATCCCAAAAAACAGTAGCCATAACCTTGTTCGCCGAAAAAATTGTTTTTGCCTTCTTTGGAGTTGGTTCCCCTGGTCCAATCCACTGTTTAGACTGTTCTTTGGTTTCAGGAGTGTAGTGGTGGACCCACGTTTCGTCAACGGTTACGAATCGACGCAAAAATTCGCTTGGATTACGCTTATACAATGACAAATTTGCGGTAGAAATGTTTTTTCGAATCAATTTTTGGTCGACTGTTAGCAAACGCGGCACCCATCTTGCACAGAGCTTTTCCATATGCAAATGTTGGTGCAAAATATGTTGCACACGTTCATATGACATCTTACAGGTCTCAGCTATCTCACGCACTTTCAATCTGCGGTCTCCCAGCACTATTTGATGAATTTTTTCGATCATATCTGGAGTTGTGACCTCAACGGGGCGTCCTGAGCGAGGCCCATCAGAGGTGCTCACACGACCCTTTTTAAACTCGGAAACCCACTGCTTAACGGTTGAATATGACGGGGAGGATGTCCCCAGTGTTGAGTCCATCTCTTTTTTAATTTCCTTCGGCGTTAACCCCTTCAAATAAAAGTATTTGATGACAGCACGATTTTCCTGCTTTTCCATTTTTACGAAAACCACAGAGGCGTCTTGTTCAGCGTGCTGTCAAACCTACACTAGCAAGGAGATCGGGCTGAAACTATAGCTACAAGCTATCCAAGGATGGTACTATAGAATGTCACCTCAAGGTAGGCCTAGTGGCGTCATCTCTTGGTTAGGCCGGAAACTTATCAATCCACCCTCGTATGATAGCGATTTACTATGTATCTAACATTATTCTCTGATTATTACAGACTTTCTATACAAAAACTAGTGAACAACTGTCGGAATAATCGGTAATTTCAGCTACTTCTATCATCCCTTGTAGTAGCCGAGCCGAATCAGGTGATTTGAAATGATCGAACTGATGATCTAGTTCGTGGCAACGCATCAGTTACACGTACAGTAAAAGTTGTACTGTTCCGAGCCGATTTAGTGTGAGCCCTGCTTTATAATTCGCTCAAAGTTAATTAGCAGTTTTTCAAATTAGTAGATATTGCTTTCAGAAACGTCTAGGCCGAATTTAAAATAGCGATTTATTCGAATTGGTTGCGACAGAAACACGCACTTCGAACATTAGCCGAGAGAAGTTCTAGTGTGTGCTACTTAGATAAGAAAAAAATTTTTTTAGGGGACAAAGTATTGCCCCTGGAGCTAAACAATAGACGGAATGCAATGATAGTGTCAATGTCTTTTTATCAGCCTATCAATATTTGTCCGCGTTAACAAACGGTTCCGTTTATTTGCATTAATTTAGTTATCTATTCGTAGAACAAATTTCCGTGGAGCATGAAACATGGTTTGCGTCAGATTTTTGTTTATTCTAGCATTAATCACCGCATGTACCCATTTACGTGCTTAATGACCTGGGTTGGTCGTGGACCATTTCCTGGATTTCTGGGAAAAATTACTGGCTAATTCATGTTTATCACTAAAAGGTTTCAATATCCAAATTATCCGATATTTGAATATGTATTTGTAAAAATATTCAAGTACCTACCTATTTGAATATGTTCAATTCATTAAAAAAAAAATATTTATCAAACCAATGTTTTATCTATATAAAGTTTTAGTAACTTTTATTAATGGTTGTTGATCTTTGAGTATGTATTACTTCACCAAATCGGTCAGTATTACAGTTTTTTACTAAAAAAAAAGCCTTGCAAAAACCCAACAGCCTGGGTGAAACATTGACTGTGGTTTTTTAAATAAAATTATTTTAATCCCAGTATTGCTTAGATTAAAAAGATTTAAAATAATTGTTTCTAAAAGTAGGTATTTGAATCATAAATTTTCAGATATTTAAAAATTCAAATCCAATCCCTAACATTATCACTGCCGGCTTTAAATGAAGCGGAGCCGAGGTCTAAAAGCGATTTCAAAAAATAGTTTTTAAATAATTTGCCAGTTTTATTTTCTTTAGTTCTGACAAAATAGGCTATTATTAAACAGTTATATTAGATAGTAAATATTATACAATTCTAGGCACAGAAATGTACTAACTAATGTAGAGCAGTAACTAAAAGCGAATTATTAAATTCCTTAATTATATCCTAATTATTTTTATGTAAGAAATTAAAATTACATTATTCCAAAAGTTAATTTAAATTCCTTAAAATCCTTCCCAAAAACAAACCAGTTTCTTTCCAAAAATTTAATAAATCATGATAATTTAAACATTTAAAAATAGAAATGTTCCTTGAGATTTTGGCTGGCTAAGGTTGGTCGATATCCTAACTGACGTTTTTTTGTGATAATCTGTTTTTAGTCTTGACTTCCGAAGTAAACATTTCATTTTTGAAGGGCATTCCCATTAAAATACGTTCCATATACATAATTGCTTTATATCATTCAAAATAACTATATTTACGTCATTTAGAGCTCAATTAAAAAGCAATTAAATCCCTAAGGCTGTGTTTCACTTTTATTTTTTATTGTCATTGTCCTTCAACTGTCTGAAGTTGATTGCTATTATTAAGAAGGCATTGGGTACAAGAAAGCAATAAATATGGAGTTATGTACAAGCAAAAGAATTTTAACAACGTTGACTTATTTCGTTTTTTCGCTTGCTCGGTATATTATTAAGTAGATAATATATGTATTCCTTGTCAGTTCAGCTTTTAATGCATTATTAAAAATTATTTATTTGTTCATGAATATCTATTTTGTCCCCTTTAAGGTAATATCCGCCAGATATATACACTTGGGCTAACGTTTCTTCCAATCCTCTAAGAATCATCTTTTGTGATCTTGTTCACTTCCTCCTTCGAAGCCGTCTTCATCTCTTCAATCGCAACGTAGCGTCGTCCTATCATGGGCCTCTTCGATTTCGGGTTCACGAAAGTCACTGGGGCCAGATCTAGGCAGCTGCGGCATTATGTGTGTGTTGTTTTAGGCCAAAAATTCGCGCAAAACAACAATGTGTAAGCAGGGGCGTTGTGTTATCATGGTGCAAAAGCCAATTTTTGTTCTTCCACAAATCCGGGCGTTTCTGGCGGATTGCATCGTGCAAATTGCGCATAAGTTACAAGTTATATTCCTTATTGACCGCTCTGGCAAGAACTCAAGAAGATACATCACGCAACTGTAAGCAAAACCTTCAAATTCCACCTAACTTGGCGCGCTTATTTCTCGTGCGGCAGCTTCCTTTGGGATGATTGAGCTTTGGTTTCCACTCATGATTCGTCACCAGTTATGACCCTCTGCAGTAAATTTTTGGGTAGTTGCGGGTAGATTCCAACAGCTCCTTATCAATATTAATGCGATGCTATTTTTGATCGAAATCGAGCAATTTTGATACAAATTCCGCGACGACCCGTCACATGCCCAAATCATTGGTAAAAATCGAATGGCAGGGAACCAATCGATATGTTTCGGTCTTTAGCAACTTCTGTAACGGTTCATCATAGTTTTCGTCTGTTGTTGACGCGTCCGGCACGCTCTTCGTCGTTCACATCTTCTCGGCCCTCTGAGAACCTTTTGTACCACCGATAAACGTTGCTTCGGTCCAAGGTAGTTTCACCATATGCCACAGTCGACATTCGGAATGCGTCCGCGCACTTGATTTTGTTTTAGACCTCGTACATGACTAAATCCAACAATTCTAAATGTTTGCCCTCAATGGCTAATAATATCGTTTGTTTCATACTTGTAGAAACCAGGGATGTTACGGAGCTTCGACTCCGGTTCCGTTAAGTCGAAACTTCCAATTACTATTACACCTTCGGTTCCGACTTCGGCTCCGACACTTTTAAATCGAAGGTTTTAATCGGAGGCCGAGCATAACATAGCGGCGGCGCGGCGGCCTGTGTCGACTGTTATGAACAGGTTCATAGTATGAACTTCATACATGTCGCGCGGGGAATCCCCCCTACTTCCACTATTTATTTTATAATTGAAAATTGAAATGAGAAAAATTTGACTAAATAATGTTTTATTTGTCCTTAAACAAAAATTCTTTCTCATGCCACCACTTTTGACCCTGCCTCCGACTCTGATTCCGACTCCGATAAAACTACCTCCGTTACATCCTTGGTAGAAACCCTCAATAGTCATAGTCTACATGGATGTCAATGACGAAGACATACATAATATTAGAATATTCAGGATAACGTCAATGTAGTTGTACGCTTTACATCCTTCATGAAAAAATGAACAAAAAATAATAGTTCCCCTGTGATTTTACTGGCCAGTTGTCACCGTTGTTGTGTTTATGGGCTATGTTTACGAATACCGGTGGTCGCATAGCGCATAGCGCGTTACGTAAACTGGCCGATTAATTTCATTATTCCCAATAAATCTCAATTGCACTGGTAGCGAAATTGGATATTTCTTGTATGCCAATTCACGGTAGGTAGAGAGGAGAGATAGGTACGTCGATATGTAGAAAGCAGATTGTTGAGGTATGCCTGATACTAATACAATGCGCGAATGCAAGCTACCGACATGACTGTGCTTTAATGTTAATAACACAACATAATGCAAAGATATTGCAGTAACACTTCACCAGTCGCCACATTCACGTCTATCGAATTACCTAAATAATATGTATGCAATACCAGCGAGATTTCACCGGATAAATCATGATATTTTCTCAACATTCCCGCTACATATTATCGCATAATACCTACCTATACCTGAAATTACAGAGCCAGGTTGTAATAACTACCGCGTAAAGATATCGAACTACCTACGTACACCTATGATCGTGTGATTTACTTTTTAATTAGAAATCTGGCAAACAAAGAAAGACAACTATAGACACAATCTATCTGTCATATATTCGAAAATCACCTATATCACGTTTTTAATTAAAAGATTTCATGTTTCAATTTCTAATTGCAAAGTTTCTTTGCATTACCGAGTATTTCAACATTTGTTGCACGCCCTTATGACGTAGGACAGTGATAAGTTCTCAAAAAATTTTTNGGGCCCAGGAGCTCTTGCAGGAATGTGGAATATAATATGGACAAGGTAAAAGAAGGAAATGGGAAGGGAAAGGCTCCGTAACCAAGACATTTACAATCAATATAAAATCACTAAGAAATCAACAATTCCGTTTAACTTATCTTCTGATTACAAACCTTTCATTATCAAACTTTTGTCACCATATTTGTTTATAAAATAATAATAAAAATGATAATTATAGTAGTATCAAGCAGAGATACACCGGATAGTAGTTTTACCGGCTACCGGATAATCGTGTAACCGACATTAGTTTTGTAACCGCTACGATTAATGGTTCATATCTTTGTTCTGACAAGCTTTCCATTAAATACCACCCTTACCAACGTCCCAAACCACATTCACTCCTGTTCAAAAAGTGGTTTAAACACTAAATAGAATTGCAATGTTTGGTTGGCGGATTCTCAACGAGAGGGTTGTCGGATCCAAACCGGGTACCTGGCTCATCTTAACTTAAAATTTAAAATTACTCACCGGCAAAGCTTCGCATGTTTCGACTGGTAGCGAATCCTCAGAGCAGAACAGAGGATTGTCCGGTTGCAGAGACGGCGGCCTCGGGGGTGGCGGTAGCATAAACCTAGGAGGCGGTGGTCCAGGACAGTCGCACTCCATACCAGCAGAGGCGTCCATGGACCACATCACTTCTGCCTCCTGAGGCTTTTCGGCGTTAGTTGTGGTTGTGAAATGCTCCCCAGAGGAGGGAGTCGTCCACCCCACCTGGTCGCCGCCGCCGTTTTCGCCTCTTTTTCGTCCTGGAGGCTCTTCCATAGACTGCTAGCCGTTTCTACCACCGATTCTACAACAAAAACATCGTTTAAGTCGAGTATTCCATACATATAAACAATTGCATAAATTAATTAAAAACAAAGTAAACAGGGATACGTAAAGAAATGTTGATATAAAAAGCTACTTGCGATAAAATTCCGCACATACGTATACTAAAGACAAGTAAAGGTCAGTGTTGAATTCGGAAGACAGTCATTATCATTAAGGGTCGTCAGTCCTAAGACGCGCATATCCAAACTTTCTCTAAAAGTGGAGCATCCCACATCCTTAACTATGTACTTGTGGACAGTGATCTAATCTAGGCCCACCTTTACCCTTCTTACAATATGTGTCTAACTAATCTGAGGTGTGCTAGCAACCTTTCTCCCTTATTTCGTATTGATTTTCAATTTCGCCGCGCTTCTTGTCCACTTTTCGCACCCGTACAGTCTTGCTCCAGACATATACACTTAATTTTACGAATTTCTAAATTAACCTTTCGCCAACACAGAAATAACTTCTTTTTATTAGAGGTGACTCTACCTTACGCTATCTTCTGTTTTATATCTCTATCGCACCTTCCATTCTGAGTTATATACCTTCCATTACACCGAAAATCGGCCATTTTTCGTCTCCCGTCTTTATATTCACTTCACCTATAGTCACGTTAAAATTAGCATGATAACAACAATATTCTTATCATGATACTTGATCATTTTTGATCATTATCCTTTTGATTCCTGTTTTAAAATTCACAAGTTTTGCTTTATAAAATTTTCTTAGTTTTGTTAGTCCCATTGCACCCTGTATAATATCAGTTCGGTTTGCGTGAGTCATAAACAAAAGTACACGCCCCATTTTGCGTATATGCGTGCGTGCGTGGGTAAAAGTTGAAGCGATTAGTGCTTAAATGTTTCATTCGACGTCAACATCGATACTTTGAAACCCATTTTTCATTGTACACCGAAGACAAATTGAGCGTTGTATTCCGAGACATAGCACAGGGGTGTAATAAGGGTTCCAGGTTTACTACTAACCTGAAGCTTGAATGTCAGAAAAGAGGAAGGATGAAACAGTGATGATACGTGGGCATATTACAGAAAATCTATTGATATCTTGAATAATTACGGGATTTACTAATTAAAAACCAAATTAAATTTGAAATGACATCAAGCAAACATGAAATAGTGCTATTATACAGAATGCGGTTATTATACGTTGTGACTTGTACGTACACTACCTATGTATACTACCTCCTATAACCTAAGAATCAAAGAATGTAAGTACGTGATTCTTATTGCAATTTTATTATCTTTTGCATGGCTCTCACTTGACTTCCAAACACTTTAGCAACATTTGTTCTTAATGCGCCCCTGCACAATAGTCGGATTATGCTATCAAAATTTCATTCTAATCTACCCAATAGTGGGATACGCGTTGATAAAATCAGTTAGGACAATCTCCTTAATATGTACCGAAATTATTGGAAGATTGCATCACCATTATCATCATCATCTTTATCATAGAGTCGTTAGCCCCAAGACTAGTTGAACACGCACCTGTTTCTTCCTATAATGAGCCAACCTTACAGCATTTCCCGAAAACTATTTGCAACCAGTAATCTAATCTAGGTGTTCTCTGCCCTTTTTGACTCTTGTTTCTGGTTTTAACGTGTCTCTAACTAATCCATTACGTTTCTTTTACTTATTGACTTCCATAGCACCCCTAATAACTCCTTATTTCTACACAGGATTTTCATATCAAATTTCTCTTTTCCACCATCACATCCGTGAGGATGTAATTTGAGGATAATACCAGGATAAGGTAATGAGATAAGAATATAGGAGGATAGGAGAGGGAAAAACACTTGAGGTAAGGACATAAGAAATGGTTACTCCTTTCACAGATGCAAAAGCGATTAAGGCTTCCCGTGACAAGGCAATAACTAGCCTGTTGCGGTAGTAGAAAAAAAATACGTATGTTTAAGCTTAGTTTTGGCACCTTATTTATGGGATCAAATGCTCTTATGTAAAAGTGCCTAGGCCGCCACTGGAAAGAAGAAAGGGTGTTTGAGTTGTGAGAATCTACAGTGAACGATATTATTCTGAAAATCATTCTCCGTTAACAGTTTTGGGGCAAAAGTTGTTCATGCGGAACCGGTCAGCGCACGATTGAAGTTCATAATATAATGGCCTCAATGCTCCACCGGAAAAAGATGTCCCGCTTCAGTTACAGCCAAGAAGACAGGCCAGCGAGCAACTAACAACTAACTTGCTGCCGAAGCCTCCTCTTCTAGCTCCTTAAATAATAATAAAGACGAAGTCGAACCCGTTGCGTTGCTGTTTCGACGATGACAAAAAAATATCAAGAGTTAGATCCCGATCATCAGATAGTGTCTCTCTTATTTCAAATTAATTGATTGAGGACAGAGCAGCTCTTAATCTCGAACTGTCCGAGAAAAGGAATTATCATTCTAGTGGAAAAGGACGAATAAAAGAATCGACTAGTGACGGTCGATAAGTCAATTAAATAGAGCTTTTCTTTCCGAAGTCATTATTAGATTACAATTTCACTGTTCTTATCAAAAGAATTAGGTACCTATTTAATCGCTAAATGCACTTAATATTATATTATGTAGTTCGTTCGTTAATAATATCATGCAATGCATTATCGGGTGACTTAGAGCCGCAATTTTTGATTGAAGATATTTCGAAAATGATAGTGCTAAATTACTAGACATATCATTTGGATATACCAAATCAGGGGCCCAGGAGCTCTTGCAGGAATGTGGAATATAATATGGACAAGGTAAAAGAAGGAAATGGGAAGGGAAAGGCTCCGTAACCAAGACATTTACAATCAATATAAAATCACTAAGAAATCAACAATTCCGTTTAACTTATCTTCTGATTACAAACCTTTCATTATCAAACTTGTTAGTCACCTCATTATTATGTATCTAATAATATATAATAAGAAAGTCTCTATTTCCTAGAGTTTAAAAAAAACTGTTGATGAATTTAAATGCAGGTTTCACAAGTAATTCTTTTTCATCATCATCATCATCATCATCATAAGGTCGTCAGTCTTAAGACTGGTTGGACACGTACCTCCACTCTTTCGTATCCTGAGCTAAACTTCGCATTTACCCAAAACTAGAACAACCCACATCCTTAAATATTTGCGAACAGTAATCTAACCTAGGTCTACCTCTTCCATAGAGTCCTCTGTTTTCCTATTCTTTCTAATACCTCTTCATTTCTAACCTTTTCTACCCACGTTATCCTCATCATTCGCCTTTAACACCACATTTCGAAAGCTTCTAACCTTTTCTTTTTCGCCGCGCTCACTGTCCATGTTTCGCACCCGTATAGCGCCGTGTCCAAACATACACATTTAACAACCTTTTTCGAATTTCTAAATTAATCTTTCGCGAGCATAGATGACTGCTTTTTATTAAAGGCGACACGACCCTGCGCTATCCTCTGTTTTATATCCCTACTACTCCTTCCGTCCTTATCTGACTTTCTGGATATCTAAAATCAGTCACTTCTTCTCAATTTTTGTCTCCTATCCTTATATTCGCTCTTTTCCTACTTTTTCTTCCCTTGCATATCAGTATTTTAGTTTTAAATTCGTTTTATTTTTATTTTAAAAGGGCAGGAATACTTAATAAAGTTTTACCTCTTCTAAATGTAAGTTTACTAGAATTTTGTAAAATCTGTAACTATAGTACATCCTACAATTCAAAATTCTAACAGGCAAATATTTAATTGGTAATAAAATAGTGCATTTTCAAGAAAAAGTTTTTAGCAATACTACTATAAAGCCAGTAATTTACTATTCTTAGAACAGATCATAGGTAAGTTTAAGTTAAAACTTCTGCTTTTAACACTTGTTTCTTTTTATGCTTGAGCTTCCATAACGAATTAAATCTAATGACAGAACTGATACTAACATTAATTGATGAAAATAAATACCTACTCTTCGTCATATTTTCTGACTTAATTTTTTAAATACCTAACAGTAAACCACTACTTCAATATCGATTCTTTTCTAATCGTATGTTCATTATTTTAAATATCAGAGAGCAAGTAGCAACTACTACTCTACGTTTCTCTTTAAATTTATTTTACAGAAATTGTTTTAAATTGTTTACGTACGTTTCAAAGAACTCCCTGTTATTAACAGATTACTTAGAAAACTAATAGAGTGAGCTTGTCTGTCGTGAAAAGATTCATCATCGCGTAAACACTTTTCTGTTATTTTTACAGACGCTTTACGCGAGATTCGAAGAAGATACATATGATTTTTAGAGACTACAAAAACGCCGGTATTATTTTAGACTGGAATTTTGCCTACGACCTGTTTATTAAGTAGTATGTTTCTACAAGGAACAAGTTTATTACAGGTAGCTCGATGTCGAAGTGCTAATTATTAAAATGATTATCGAATCATTCGAAATATGCGATAGGGCGATGTTAACACAAATACCTTTGAGACGGAGGACGATCTAGGTATTATTCAACATGCCAGAAATTTTAATCACTGGGTGGGGAATCATAATTAATTACAGGTATGTACTTGATCCTTTTAATTTAGTATCCGATCCTTAATAATCCTTTTAAGCAGTTGATACATAGGTAGGTACATCATTTCCTATCAATATAAATCCTTTATATGAAGGTGCTAGAAGGAGATAAAGTGAAAAATAGGGAATATCAAGAATACCAACATGCTGAGATATTAAAAATGGTTATTACGATGAAAATACAATTGAAATATCCGTAGGAGATAAAAAAATACATAAATTATTTACTAAACTTTATGTAGGTAAGCACATTTTACCATATTGTAGTATCATCAGGAGTTGATAGGTATTAGTTTTACCTTAAATTAGGGATCGATCGATATCAAAAAAACATCGATGTTGAGATCGATATTAACATCGAATCAAAAGTATAGATGTACGACAAATATCGATTGAAAAACATCGATATGTCTAAAAATATCGTTGTTTTCAGTAACAAATAAAACTTTCTATTATATTTATGAAATGTGTTTATTGTTTTTGAAATTACAAAAGTTAAAGAAACAAATTATCAAAATATCGATGTTTTCCAGCTAAACGTCGCTTTATTCATCACCGATAAATATCGATCTTCCCTACCTTAAATATTAAATGGTTCGATTAACGCATCAGGGTTTAGGACGTTGTTTCCGAAATCATTAGTTTATTGCCCATATGCCCCAAGTGATTTTTATCAGTTTGTAATATTTAACTAACACCTCCTGCTTCCCTTTATCATGCTGTTATTTAAAATCACATTAACATAATTTTAATGAATTTCTAAATTAACCGTTCGCGAGCATAGAAATTACTTCTTTTGTGAAAGTTGACTCGACCTTGCATTATCCTTTGTTTTTTTTATATCTATAACTGCTTCTTCGATCCTAAATTATTCGACTTCCTTGACACCTAAAATCAGCGACTTTTAATTTTTCGTCTCCTAACTCTATAATCACTATGGAGTGGAATACATCGAGGAATTGGGAGGGATTTCCTAGATGGTAATAACGATTCCTGTCAATGGGAAGTGGAATTCGGTGGTTACTAGACTAGTAATTTATTCTGAAATTATCGCATCTCTAGACATAGATACCTATACTCATGTTTAAAAATATGTCACGCTTAATTTAACAGTAGTAACAAGGCAGACATTGATAACAGGAGATCGAATTAATCATACGTCAGCTTTGATATGATCCCGTGTTCTAACAAACTTTATCTCATAAACACGAATTACATGACAGAAACGAAAGGGTAATTCTCGAAACAGGTTGACTTGTATTACAAAATGACGTAATTTTAATTTGTATTATTCTTTGATAACGACTGCCTAGTGGAAGAAATTACATTTTGAACGCGAATGTATCATGAAACGATACGAGTTTCAGTAAGAAAGTGCATTATTTACATCCAGGAGGGAAAGCCATACTTTTTTCCCTTTCTCTGATTTCAGGAAGGCAAGCACAACATTCCCTCCCGGTTAAGAAAACGCATTCACTTTTTTTTAAGAAAGGATTTTAGCATCCTCGCGTGGTTTCCACCCTCAGCTTTGAATAGGGTGACAATTTCCATGCGAAGGACGTTAAAATGCTTTCCTAAAAAACAGTAATTAATGAGATTTCTTACCTAGAAAGTAATGCTACACTTTCTCGTTTTTGATGAAAGTACTTTTGGAGCATGTTTATGGGTTCGGGTAGCAATTCACATACTAAACTTAATCATTGAATGTTTTAAGGATTTTAAATGTATTTTGAAGTTTAAGGTACTTTACACAATAAGTTTTAGAGAGCTTACAACAACTTTTTAGATACTGAAATTTAAGGCTAAAATTAGAAAAGAGACAAATAAATTCGTGCAAGAACCAATTTTTTTTAATGCACAATTATAATTGGAAAACATAACAGAGGTTTCGTAGCTGGAAGGTACAATAAAAATTCAAAATTTCGATAATAACTCAAAAGGAGTGAAGAAGGAATATGTTTAGTAAAAAATGCATATATTATGTAGGCAGGTACAGGTAATCAACTCCGACCTCGCTACAAAAAGTACCTACCTATACCTGGGCAGTGGTTGGGAATTTCTACTTTTTTTCTTTTTCGAAATAGTTCATTAAATTTAATGGCACTGTCTGACTGGAAATTGAAAAAAAAAACAGAAAATTTCTACAACCTAAAAAAGTTTATCGTCGCCAATGTTTTACCTCCTAGGATTTTCAATATTTTTAATTGCGATAAGGAATTCTCGACTGAAGATTTTGAAAAATCAGAACTGGCAATCTATTTCTCGGAGTTTCGTACGTTAGAACATACTTATTATACCTGGGTATGGAAATAAAAATAAGTTGGGTTGGAGATAGAACACGTGCATGTTGCGTTTCCTCTTAATTTACCACTGGAGTATTTTTTACCTACTTCAAACTCAATAAATATACCTGAATAACTGTAACAAATTAGGAATACTCACTATAGTAAATGATTTATGAGGTACCTACAGAATTATAAATTTTGACTTTTCCTTTTCCAAGTTCCCATCACAACTTAACAACAGATCATACATAATTGATTATTACAAATAAAAAATTATAATACGTAATAAATGACATGTATAGTATTTTTTGGTACTTAGCGATTATGTTAGTTTTTTTATTTTAATGACAGACTAACCGGCAATTGTAATAATCCGCTTGTAAGTTCCAACAGGATAACAATTTTACTCATTATATATCACAACACATTTCACAAAGATCAATACACAAAAAAACCGAAAAACTAGATAATATAAAAATCTCAACGAACAGCAAAAAAAAGAACAAGAAGCGCACGAGACAAGTCGGTTCGCGAAATAACTTGCACCCGTCTTTCGTGACAGTTAAACAATTCAAGGTGTTCGAAAGGATTGCATTATTACACGGCTTCTAACTTCCTGATATATTCACTCAATTTACGTACAAACGAACAACTACTTCGATACGAATTCGCGAACGAGCGCACGTTTTGTAACGAGCTCTACGACGTACACCAAACAGAGGTTGAACGCAATCTGAATAATCACCGACAGCTGCACGTTCTGTTGACTGAGCTAGCCCCTACCACACGGTTTTCTCCAATGAATGGCCGCGTACAGAAGGGAACTTGGACCTAAGGTGGGGATAATAATGACATTATCCTGTAATTTATAGTAGACCAACTGAGTTTTCAGGATGCACAAACCAAAGCAAAAGTTGCGGTCCACTGTGCTGCAAAAATATTTTGCTTTGATTGTTTCTACTATTCCAGTTCCTCCTCAGAATTAAATTATTTTGTAATGAACTTAAGTTTTAAGTATTTGCGGAGTTTTTAAAAGTTTAAATATTGTACATTTAATGAATTAAAATTACGTAGGTACTGAACATAATCAGTTGATTGAGAGTGTAAAAAGGTTTATTGGAGTAAAACCTACACTGATGTTTCGCCTCTGATTTGAGACTTTTCAAAGTGAGTTTTTAAAGGTACAATATATTGGTTTTAAACTGGCGTGGTACATTTCGTCAACAATGTTCTCGAACGGATCAACTGACTGATGGGATTTACAACATTCACCATACTTTTTGCAGCTTTAGCTTCTTATGGCCTCAAAACGAAGAGACTGATGAATGCTGCGATTTTCGAAAATCAACTTGAAATCAAAAACTCACTAATTTTGAAAAATTAGCGGCTTTACTCGCGTTGATGTCCCAAATACGTAATAAAGATCATCAACGACATTAAACTATTTTTTATCCCTCAGGAACACTATTCTTTTTATGGATAAAACGTGCCCTATGTCCTTTTCTGTACCCCCGGCAATGTGTGTACAAAATTTCATGATAGGTTTTACCCTCGGCTTGGCTCACGTTGATCTCTTAAATACGTCAAAGATCATCGACGACCACGTAAAATTAATTTTTCTATCCCCCGGGAACAGTATTTTCTTTTTTTTTTTCTTAATATAAGGTAGGCTGTACCACGAACAATGATCGGTTAGTAGTTAACCAAGTAGCAAGCAAACATTACATTAGCATTCATAATATTAATTAGAATGGGTAATGGGGCGGCCTTTTTTTACGGTGCCCAGGGCGACACTAAGGGAAAATCAGGCCCTGATAAAAGGGCACCATTACCTTTTTAGAAATACGCGGTGGCACACAATCAGCCTTCTTCAGAAATACGTGGTTGGAAAAATATATTAAACGTTCACCACGTTCGCTGGTGCGACATGAAAAGAAAAATTCAGGTAAGGAAATGCGTAATTTCTATGTTCGGTGACTACGTATATTTCTTAAGGATGTTTGGGAGGTATGTCAAAATGCTACGAGACAAATAAAAATTTGGAAGAATGTTTCTCATTCAATTCTAAAACTTCTGCAAAAATTACAAATCGATTCACTAAACCGTTAAAAAGTTATTGAAATTTTAAAAAANATTCAATTTTGTTGGTTTTTACAAATATTATATGTAAGTGGTTTAGGTATAATTTTAGGGTATCGAACTTTGCAGATAACAATATCTTTAAGATACTTTATCTTCAAGTACTTAAATAATATTAGAAACCAGTTGGTTGGCACCTTCACCCCTCCCTCTATCAGGGTGGAGATTATGTTATAAATAGGCTGACACACTCATAATGAGACATCAAAAAAGAACAATTAAGACAACAACAAACAACAATTAGTAGCATCAGTGTATCAAGTTCAGGGTCTTCAATATATGTACATACATTTGTAGTAATAACTGTATATTTGTAAATAAATTTTCTAAGTGCAGTTATTCGTGTTATTCACAAGTGAGGTAAATTATTTGCACTTACAATCCTTCCAAAAAATTCGTGTGCTCCCTCATAGGAGAAAGAAGTGGCGCGGCAGCGCAAAATAAACAAAACACCGTATACTTTTTTTTAGTATAGATAGTATTTATTTACCTCATGATATGTTGGAAAACCTAATTAATCACGAATTTCTAATTTTATGTACTCTTGTCTCCGATTGTTCCTCCCAAACATCTTTAATATCAATCCTAATACTGGCAACTTAACGTGTAGAATATACCACTGTGTAGCGGCATATTACACAGGTATAATAAAGACGGGACGGTAGTATTTTGTCGGCTTGGGGCCGGCTGCCTGTTACCCGTTTTTTGTTCGACAAAAGGTGAATCGGCCTCAACTTTTGTAAAACGATTTGGTTGCTGTTAAAAAAGCGCCCGGTGAATCGATTAAGCCTGAATAAGATGGGCTTATAATGTGAATTTGATTCGGTGGGATCATGTTTCGCAATAAATCTACTTTCGGATAATTCTTGTACCTGCTTGCCACAATAAAGGGTGCGCTTTGCCGTTTATGGATCGTATGAATTTCAATTTGGACCAGAACGCGTGCGTGATGGGATTATATTCAATGTAAACATCTTCCTAAAATCTAATTTGAGTAATACGGTTTTGCAGGAATATACCTACTATCGACCAACGTACTTCCTTTCCTAAGCGAAGAAGGAATTTAAAGTTGATATGACAAAACATGGGTACTAAATAATCTACTTCCGAAACTATTACCATTCTAGTTAGAAATTCCACTTTTCAAGGATTTTCGTTAATAACTAAATAAATGCGAATGTCAGTTTGTTTGCTACGATTGCACGCCTTAACTAGTCAATCGATTATCATGAAATTTTGTGCATACATTGCCAGGGGTACAGAAAAATACATAGGGTAGGTACGTACCTTTTATCCGTAAAAAAATACTGTTCCCGAGGGATACGAAAATTAGTTTTATGTGGTCGCTGAAGATTTTTTACACATGTTTAGAAGATCAATGAAAGCGAAGTCTGGTTACCTATAAATGATAGCAATTAGGAAACGTCTATTTCTTTGTTTTGTTACAAAACATGAGATGAATTATGCTGAATTTGTACCTATAACATTATCCCGAGACAGCTGAAAGTGTGTGAAAAGTGATTGTAACAATGGATTGGAAATATGAGATTAGATTTCTGTTTCAAAACTACACGCAAAAATTGTTCTAAAGGTCTACACGTCCTTTAATGGGACTTGGTGCTTGTCCCAGGGTCAGCGAAAGGGAATGGAAGTACACGCATATCAGAGCAAAGTATTATTTATTAATAATATTTCGATACTAATTGTGTATCCAAAGGCTGTGTCCGAATCTTTTGGGGAAAATGAATCCGTTATCCGTATGCGTATCTGGACTCTTTGTATACTTCCATGGATATACTTCTTGCGACATTCCCCGTGTCACAGCAGGAGAGGGAAAATGACACAAAATTGACTACTCACAAATGTCATAGCTGATTGAGATTAAGATTGAGCTTGAGCGTGTCTAGTAGAGGATGTCATTGCCATGGTTGATAGTGCAAAGTGCAAAAATACGTTACACCCACGAAATCTCAGCTTTGCGAAGACGATCGTACCTTCCACTTACATTTATATGCTAATACTGAAGTATATGTATAGTTGGGACGTTTAAAATTGCCATAGTCCGCAATAAAACTGTCGCATTTAATTTCCTGTCAACGTACTAACTAGACTAGAGCGGTTGCTCACAACAGACATTGTAGGGAATATCGTAAACATAGAAGAGAGATGTCAGGTAGGAATTGCAGCGGACATGCTAATAAAAGAAAAGGAATAATCTTACACCAATTAATATGTAACATGAAGAGATGCAAACAAGCGGAACTTATGAATGTTGCCAGCATCGGACTTTAAAGGAAGTTCAACATTCTCAGGAATTTAGGAAAGCAAAAACGCTTGCTTAAAGATATAATTCCAACCACGCAGTTATAAAGCCGACCCTGATCTTTTGCGTACCTAACCAACCTATAACTGCTACGCCTTTTATTATTATTCGGTTATCACTTCTCACTTTGTCTATTTTACTCAAGAAGTATTTCCTAACTTAACAAGGATGTGCTTAAAACGCAGCAAATGAATACAGTTCCGAGTGGAAACAAGAAAGAAGATCTCACAGAATTTATTGCGGACTTTGCCAATTTTAATTGTCTCAACTACAGTTACCTATATTAAAGGAAATATTCAATTGTCAAGTAAAAAGTATCAGTATCCAAAAAAAGTATTTGGATACAATTATTTACGATACATTCTGCAACTAAAAGCATCTGTATTTCATATCCGGTATTCTCCGCCAGAGATAAAAATGTTCAGTCACTCCGAGTCTCTGAAAGAGAGACTCGAGTCTCCGTCTTTCATCGAGTCTCTCTGGTGTCGCTGAGAGAGACTGTCAAAAAAGCTGTTTAGCGTCTCTGAACGAGAGACTCGAGTCGCTCATAGAGAGATCCTCATTTCGTATCCAGTCTCTGAACGAGAGACTCCATTCTCTTAATTTTTCAGTTTTATTCATTTGGCCTCTTCGAGAGACTCGAATCTCTGAATTAACAATTTTGTCGTTCGAGTCTCTCATACAGAGACTGTGAGAG
This sequence comes from Agrilus planipennis, assembly GCF_000699045.2. Classification (NCBI taxonomy): domain Eukaryota; kingdom Metazoa; phylum Arthropoda; class Insecta; order Coleoptera; family Buprestidae; genus Agrilus; species Agrilus planipennis. The sequence continues at coordinate 138,616 of NW_020439170.1, read as the reverse complement.
ATCCATAAAAACACCTAGGCAATAACTGAGAGACTGTGAAAGACTGTGAGAGGCGCTCTCAGAGACGCTGAAAGACTCTGAGAGATTGGAGAGAGACTGAAAATTTTCGTCTAGGGCGAGCACTATTATTGGTACCCATATTTGATATATCTCAAGAATTCACGATTTTACCCAACACATGGAAATATTTTGAAAAAGGTTTACTTCTACTGCTGAAAATAAAAAAAAAGTGGAAGGGGGGGACTTCTCTATCTCACAACATAATAATAATCTTTGTTTAATTATGTTGCTGTTTTTGTAGTTAGTTAACTGTAAGTGCATACATATTTATTAATTTTAGCTAATCATTTAAGAATAAAACTTCGAAATACATAAGATCCAGCTTAACTTTTCATTTTACCTTATAATTTTACTTTCATGCGAAATTATTACGCATACAAAGATTTTATTAATACACTTTTATAAAAGCCGTCAAAAGCAATAACAATAACTTTTACGGAGCTAATTCCCCAACAGCGGATTAGGGCAAACAAAAAATAAAAAATCCAAACGGGAACAGGTATTGTACATGAAGAGGACGACATCAATTAACATTTGATGTATGGTTTCGTGTGGACTTTTGATCGACTAGCATTAAAATCAAATAATCCGCTTTTAATCTCGCCGTGCCATTAAAAAGATCTAATGGTGCGAGGCGCGTTGAAAAGGCACCGCGACGCTAAAACGTTACGTGTTTCATTCCCGTGAAGCGATGGACGCTCTCACAAATAACGAGGTGCACATGCAGACCAATATTAAATGCATCAAAAGGACGAAATGAATGAATTTATATTCGTAACACATCATGCAAAGTCCTGCAAAAAGAGTATTACGATCCTCCCCCGGGTGCGTTCGAAATTTCTCCAACATGAAATTTAGACCGAGTGAACGTGGTGGGGGTGGAATTCAAATTACGTACATTTGTATGTATCTAAGTAACGACATTATCTACGTGATTTTTGAACGTTATGAATATGAAAAGGACAAAGGGCAGTAAGCGTCCTGGATGACCCCATTAACTATTTCCATCACGTTTTGTCCATATTACTACTTATACGTATACGTAGGTACCTAAAGTAAAACCTTTGTACCTTTGCGAGATATAAATAGCACATTGTGCAAATGCAAATTATTTATAAATGTATTATATCTCTCCCCGCTAAGTAATTTAAATAATTTTGAGTATATTTTGAAGTTCTCTGATGTAGCGTACTGAAAATAGTCCATTCTAAAAAACGTTTTTGAAGTGAAATTTCTTTACGCACGGTAGGGTAAGTTCATTTCATGCGAGTTGATATGTAACGAAATCATGCAACGCATATGTATGCTTAGATATTTAAAACTACGCCACGGATTTTAATGCGATTTTTTTTAATAGATAGAGCAATTGAAGAGGAAGGTTTGTATGTATAATACATGCATAATATAGTAGAGAAACACTGATAATTTTAGAGGTTTGTAATGTGATATCGTAAATAAACACATTTTTTGCGCTTACATTGCAAACGCTGGCTGAACCGTACGAGATAGATCAAAATAATGTGGTATATCTCTTAGGGATAACCCACAATAACCATTTTTTATCCTTTACTTTTTACGAGAAATAATGGCTTATTTACAAAGCGATTTTAACCAATACAGAATTAATTCTTATCCAATTAAGTACTTTTAAATACATTGTGCATTTAATATAGATCAATATGGCCCTTTACTTTAAATGAATATTTTCGAAGATATTACAGACTTAAAATGCAAGGACAGCGGTTGCGGCGGTACCGGCCGGTTTGTATTGTCTAATGACAAAAAAGCTAAGATTGTTGTGTATAAAGACATTCTACAATATATTTACTATCAACATTGCACCCGTGCGAAGCTTAGTGTACAAATAATACCATTAAACCAATTCCGTAACCCCTATCCCGGTATGTTTGTGTGTTTGAAGAAGTTTCACTTCAGTAGCGTGTTGTGTAATTACACGTAGTATTTCGTTTTTAGTTGCTTCAAGTTCATTTACTATTATAAAGCCAGAATTTTGTCGTTTCGACTTCAACTACGTCAGCTACAAGTAAACTAAATGCATTTCGTGTATGTTTACATAGACCAAAGGTATTTTAAGGATAAAAAATACACCTGTTTTAGTCTCGCAATACTTAGTGTATTGTATTCGCCGTTCATCAGTTTTATTTTAATATTTTTCCTAACTTGATGACAGTTGTTACGATAGAGAATCAATCTCATTGCTGTTTTTAATCGCAAGAAATCGCTGTTGTTCGAAAATAGGGAAATAAAAAATTATGTCTTGTTGTTTAAATGGAGCCACCTATTTAATGAATTATAGGAAAAAAATTGTGCAATACATGCAGGAAGCAATTAGGTACAAAAGGTATTCGGCAGTCAGTTTTAATGATGACTAATACTTTCCGTTTTTTTGCCGGACTTTGTTGTTCATGTAAACTTGCAATTGAAGTTAAAGGTTGCTATGGAAGCGTCGCTTTTCGTCGCGTACTTGTTTTTTTATCTCGAAATATCGAGTAGGTAAATTGAATGTACAAATGTTTTCGTTAGTTCTATAATTGTTATTGTCGCGCGCTTCGCGGCGCGAAGTTTGTATTTGACGGTGAAAAATTGTGCAGGCTCAGACCTTTAATTAAAAATTCCTTTCCCCGTCCGTCCGCTCGACCATTCGGTCGTCCTCGCTTAATCTGTTTAATTTAACGACTCGTTCATTCTGAATAAATTCTTTTCACCGCGTCCGCCGCCGCGATCGCGATCGGGAAGGATAAATCACGTCGGCCGCGATATCCCATCGTCAATAAAACCAATATCGCATCACCCTTTTCAACCATCTCACTAAAAACTGATTACGAATTCCACCTCCCGGTGGTGCCACCTAATCCGTCTTTCCACTCCGAGACAAACAGACCTCATAAATTAGAATGTTAATTGTTTATCTTTCCACTTATCTAACTCTGTTGAATATTCTAACAGAAAGCAAGTAAGTAAATTTGGTTTTCCGACTCGGACTTTTTTGTCAATTTAAATCCAATATAAATAACGAAAAACAGTCCACGAAGATAGAGGAGAATTCGAGGAAGAAGCGATTAAAAATTTAAAAATTAATGTCAGCTTTTTGAAGCTACAACTTCCTATTTAATGTCACTCTGAGTGAAAGTGAATTAAACAAAATTTTAAGGGTATTAAATAAAATAATAAAGTATGACAGAAGGACAGTTAAGCGTTCGTAATGTACATGTGCATAGAATGGTGCAGTTTATGGTTCTTCCCAAAAGCCAAAGAGATATCACGATAAAAAGGCTTTTTTCGTTCAAAAATTATAATCAATAACCTATGATCATAAGATACTACTATGTACTTGATTTATAATTCCCATTTCCCATTTAGTATAGGTACTTTTCTGTATATGTATATAGATATTTCTCTAATTCATTCGTTTCTCAAACGAATGTCGCTTTAGATTGTATTAATTTTTTTATTGTATGCTCTCCTATTAAATGTAAGAATGTAGATACACGTCTTTGAGTTTTCTTTTACATAAACTAATATCAACTGCGGTATGGAAGGTCGTCTGAAGCTAACCCTACAGTTATTTATAATCTAACTTCTTGTTATTCCGAACCCACGTTAATTTGTACTTCGTTCGATGTGTTTATTAACAAATAATTAACATACAGTTGTTGCAAGCCAACGCCTTTATGCATGGACAAAACGAATTCTACGAATAAGAAATACACATCTGTTTCAGTCTGGCTATAGTGCAGAGCCGGGCAAACTTTTACTTCGTAGGAGCCGCTATTTGAGTTTAGTTTGAGTCACTCCATACCCTTCAATGAGGACGAGAGAGTAAGCAGTAATGACCCATATTGCTTTCTTTTTTTCTTCTCCTTTCCACTCCCAAATCGAGCCCCTTCATCCCGTAGACGAGCGAAGCCTCTCTCGCAATTTAAATAATACCTACGAAAATTTTCGTTACTACGTTCGCAAAACTATTGGGTTTGGCTATGGAAGAGGGGACTCACCTACGAAATGGAAGGGATAAGAAAAGGAAAGAATTATCTCACTAGAACTCGCAGGATCAATGAGGCGCTCCTTGGCTATTCCTGAGGAGCTCTCGGGAGTCAAAAGAGCAGAGTTTGCCCGGCTCTGCTATAGTGCATGTATATGCCCTGTACTATCTATATCATCATCATCATCATCATCAGGTCGTCAGTCCTAAGACTGGTTGGACACGCACCTCCACTCTTTCTTACCTTGCGCTATCTATATCTATATACATTGTACTAATATATTATACACCAGGTATTAAGAACACAATCGGGAATTATAATGACACCGGTAAAATAAAGCTCATCAAGTCATGATCGGACTTACAAAAGCTTCTAACCTCTTTTTTCCGCTATGCCCACCTTTAGCAATCTTACGCGAATATACTTAGGGGTTGTTCATAAAATACTTTCGCAAATAAGGGGGAGGAAGGAGTATTGCTTCGCGTGACGAGATATGACAATGGGGGAGGGTGTCTTAGGAAATATGACATTCGCCGTTCATCAGTTTTATTTTAATATTTTTCTTAACTAGATGACAGTTCTTACGAAGGAAAATCAACGTCTTTGCTGTTTTTAATCACAAGAAATCGCTGATGGGGGAGGTGGACTAGTTTTTGTGGCGTAATATTTGTTAAGGGGGGCTGCTGAAAGTGTAACTTAGTGTGACGAAGAGGGAGGAAGGGGCACAAAAAGATGAAATTCTGAGTGGCGATCCCTAAGAAATCAGGATCAGAGATTGCATTTCTAATTCAGTGTTAAGTATTTGCCAAATTCAATTCTTGATTTTAAGGAGAGGCTAGTAGCTAAAATTTATGGAGGGGAGGCTTGTAAAGAACCTAATCTTCCATCAGTACTGAAGGAGTGACATTGTCCTCTTTTCCTTGTAGTTTCTTATGTGCATACACTCACAAACGCAAAAGGATTATGCGTATATTGTAAAATGGAAATAGGGGCTGCTGTCTATCTATTTTGAAATTAGTTATATTTTTTTTTCTGTTCTTTGTTGTTTAAATATATGGTATGAGTAATATTATGCATAATTTGTTGCTTATTTTTATATAAAGCTGTTTTTGTAATAGACCATGATTTTGATAGCCCTATACCGAAATGTTAATTTAAATCCCAAAAAAAATATACATTCGTTCCCTGCTTCCAAGGCTTTCTTCAACGACATCCCACAAGCCACAAGCATATAGGTAGAATGAAAGAATTATTTTACCCCTTGTTAGTATGTTAGGTATGGTATCTTTTGCACTTAAAGGACTAATTTTAAATACAATTTCCATAAGTAAAACGCTTTCGTTTCTTTCTTCCTTATTCAGTATTCTCTTGTGGGACTCAATCAAACTGATATTTTTGGTTTTCAACAACGCTTTTTAAGTGTTGTTGTTTTACTAAAATGTTTCTAAAAATAAAAAAAAATTCATTTCATGTTAAGATTCTTTACAATTTAGTGGCATTGTAGTGATACATCTTTGAGCTAACGTAATGACTATTTAGATTTAATTTAAAAACAGGTCAATTAGCGTCAAATTATCGCATCCCCTAATTAGTATCTACTTACATATACCTACAATGTCACGTGTCTTATAGGAGCAAAATACACATTAGAAACACATTACTAGCAGTATGACTAAAACTAGATAATCTGGCAACATTATAGAATCCTTGATGAACCCTTTCAGGAAGTTAATGTAGGTACCTGTGTACGTTTACCTACTTTTATGTCTACATTTGGGTAACTCACAAACATTTTACAGTCGTATACGTTATTACATTAGTCAAACTAATGTTGAAGACATTTCGTAATTGTTAATGACTCTAATACTTATTACATACATTTTCTGTTCTATATTATTTAGTTGTTCGGATAACCGGCGGTCCAATTATCATCATTATTGTAATCGATTTATTATGTTTAGTTATTAGACGAAATTATTAATTATTATTGTACACAGTTTGTCTTGTTCCAAATGCATACATGGGCGCAGACGTACAATTAATGAGTTGTTACAACATGCAAGTGTACACAAGCCCCCAATGTAGATATATATTTAATATAGGTACATACAGCAATTCCAACTTGTTCCTGAGGCTTCTGAATAATAGGATGTTAATCTACAGTGGTGTTGACTGTCAAAGGAAGGTACGTTACCTGTCTGCGATCTTGAATAGCTTTTTAATTGCTACTTGAAAACATGTTGCATATAAAAATTGAAATATTAATAATAAAATAAGCCTTTTCTCAAAATAGAAGATTACATTATTTTCAGTCATGTAATAGGGGTTACTTAAATTAAAATTTTGATTTTAATCCTACATATATAAAAGGTTGATACCATTATTTATGGAATTTCTTAGTCATAAAAGATAAACACAATAATCGACAGTGAAATGCAAGTAATTCTGTTCGAATTAAAGAAAGTTCAAGTTAAGGAAGATTTATGCTTGAGTACCTACCGTCAAACTTTTTAATTTATACATCGAAGACGCGATCAACATCATTAAAGACAGTGCAGCTGTAGGTATAGATATAGAAGGACAAAAGATTAGTAGATGATATAGCAGTATTAACATCTAGCAAGGAGGAGTTAGAGATAGCTTTATATAAAATGGAAGCGGTATTGACAAAACAGTATTGTATGAAAATAAATAAAAGTAAAACAAAAATACTGGTATGCAAGGGAAAAAAAAGTAAGGAAAGAGCAAGTGTAAAGATAGGAGACGAAGAATTAGAAGACGTGGCCGATTTTACGTATCTAGGAAGTCAGATAAGTCAAGACGGAAGGAGTAGTAGGGATATAAAGCAGAGGATAGCGCAGGGTCGAGTCGCCTTCAATAAAAGAAGTCATTTCTATGTCCGCGAACGGTTAATTTAGAAATTCGAAAAAGATTGTTAAATGGGTATGTTTGAAGCACGGCACTGTACGGGTGCGAAACATGGACAGTGGGCGAGGCAGAAAAGAAAAGGTTAGAAGCGTGCGAAATATGGTGTTACCGGCGAACGATGAGGGTACAGTGGATAGAGAAGGTTAGAAATGAAGAGGTATTAGAAAGAGTAAGAGAACAGAGGACTCTATGGAAGTCAATAAAAAATAGGTGAGATATGTTGGTAGGACACCTTCTCAGGCATGAAGGTCTAGTCAGAGACATATTAGAGGCAGAAACAGGAGTTAGGAGGAGTAGATTACTGTTCACAAATAATTAAGGATATGGGCTGTTCTAATTTTGGGGAAATGCGAAGATTAGCTCAGGATAGGAAAGAGTGGAGGTACGTGTCCAACCAGTCTTAGGATCGACGACCTTATGATGATAATACCGTTAAACACTTTAATTTTCGTTTCGAAGACATCTCTCTTACGTCTCTAAGTACGTCTGGGAGTACACTTCCAGGGGCAGCAGTCACTACGGAAGATTTTTTTGTAATCTACTTACCGTGTAGATAAGAGAATATACACTTGGCGTTTTTCTTTTGTTGTAGTGGTCTTGGATTAAGGATAAGAGCAAAATCGTGAAAGAGAAATCGCTTAGATGGGTTATAAATATGGAGATGGACGATTCGTATCGTTGTGTATGTGTATTTTCTGTATACATATATATTATTTATGTATGTATGTGTGCGCTTATTCTAGAGCGCGGCTTTTTACAAAGATTAGGTAAGAGAAAAGGTCGATGTGACGCTAAAGGCCGCGCAATCTCTCATGATTTATATACGCGAGCGCAGCACGACACAATTTAATCTCCCATTGATTATCATCTACGTGATTGAACGAAATTTCATAGAATGGCACCAATCAGCGTTCACCTTTTGACAAAGACGTTACGAAATTAAAAAACCTGCTTTTGTGCCTAATCATGCACATATCGAAATTATCTCGGTTAACTTATGACGAATAAAGAGTACGTATAAGAGTACATAAACAATTACGTCTCTTCTACTTTTTATAACAGATTGTAAAATTACAATATGTCTTTTGTTTGCAGCTTTACTTGGCGATGTTTTTGCCAATGTATGGACGGAAACCGGTCACTTCAATACTAATAGATACAAATTGAAAAGTACAGAAGTTTATGTTTAATCCCCAAAAAAGGAATACTTGATTCGCTTCTGGAAGAAGCCATCAAATTAAGAGAAGCTTGTAGTGCCATTAGGTACATACATAGGAGGCGGGCCGGCCTTGTCGAATTCATATTGTATATGTATTTGAAAATATTGAGCCGATTGTTGTTCTATTGCTTCCAAAAATGTGCTTCGCTTTACCTCTAGGGTTCGAGCTACATGTAAACTTCAAAAGTGACAATTTTTAAGAGGTAAAAGTCAAAGGTTCATGTCATTCTAAATTACCTCTATTTATATCTTATTATTCATTATAGAATTTAATCTGTCAGTACCGCCTGTAGCAGTTAATTATTTATTACTGTTAAAGATTAATTTCTGCTTTTCGTGGAACACCTATGTAGATACATAAAATATATTTCCCGAAACTTTCCAAGGTTCCTGTTGGTGTCAATCTTCCAGACAAAGACTCTTCAACATTGTCATTGGAAAGATAGTTCAATAAACTTATCGCTCTCAGTTTCATTCTTTCTTTATTTGCGTTCGATAAAAGATCTAACAAAGTCTTGGTATCTTCCTATTGAAAACACTCACACATGAAATGTTGAATCAAAGATATAGTTATGTAAATACATTTATGACAAACTTTTACAGATATAAGAAGAGATACGTGCATTCCCGGGCGCGTATGTAAATACTTGAAATATTTTACAGTCTCAAAGATAAGTCCATGTAAATATCTATGAATACGATTTGTACAATAATTTACAATATTTATTTGCGTAGGTACATATTTTACTTGGGTAATAAATTACATCTATGAAAGGAAAAAAATCAATTTTGTATATGAGTAATAATGTTCTCATAAGAAATAGGCGAGATAGGTTGGTAGTTAGAGACATATTGGAAGCAGAAACAGAAATTAAGAGGGGTAGAGGTAGGTAGACCTAGATTAGATTAATGTTCGTAAATAGTTAAGATGTAGGATATCCTAGTTTTAAGGAAATGGGAAAATTAGCTCAGGATTAGATAAGAGTGGAAGTACGTGCCTAACCAGTCATAAGACTGATGACCTTCTGAAGATGGTGACTGAAGGAAAACCAAACGGGTAATATATTTCCTTTAAATAAATCTTTACAAACTTAATTTTTCATAAATAAAAATGCAGTCAAAACCTGCTACAGCGACATCACTTAGAATGCCGGTTAAATAACAGCTAAATGTAAAGGTCCTGTCTTGTTTTTATACTGTCGCCTCAATGAGAAGATATCACTTAGAGTATGACACTGTTTCTATAGTGACATATTGTTTGTAATGGCAGTTTTTATCTTATTTATCAAAAAAATGCATTAGCTACAACCATCAACAGTCAATTGTTTTAAGTTTGTATTCCGTAAAAAAAGTAAATAATTAAAGATAGTACTAGGAAGCAACACAATTTCATGCAATTTGTAATCAAACCGAACTTTTACGAATTTACTAACTTTTGGTCTAAACAGTCTAAATTCATCAACTGTTGAATTCTTGGTACTCTATAGAAAAGCAAATGATTTCAAAATGGTTTGTTACTGCTAAAGTTCGAGTTACAAAACAATTTTATTATAGCAAACGTTTTCCTACAAAAGATTGTCATTGTAATATATCTTATTTCTGTTAATCCAAAAAGTGTCAGAGGAGAAATCTATCGATTATATTAAGATGTGGCACCCACGACTCCGAATTCAATTTCTTACTATAATAAGTGGTAATTTTAACATAAGTTCATATCGTTGCGGACTTTTTTAGAGGCCTTTGTAAGCCTTTTTACAACTAAAAGAATTTTTGAAATCGAATGAGTAGTTTTGGAGATCACTTCTTATATTCTAACTTTAATTAAAAGCATTTTGGCCTTATCATTCTTTGCTGCAAGGTAAATGCATAGTTTTTCTTATTTAGTTTTCATCTAGCGAAAAGTTAACTTCAGGGCGTTTGTCAAGTGTTTAAATTTGCCTCTCGTTCTGTATTTTCCTGGTTCGAAATAGAAAGTCGTTGACAAAGCAATGTTTATCTTCGATTTCAAAATTGTGTGTGTGTATTTGTGTAAGTCCTTCCTTCTCTAGGATTAGGACGGTCGGTTGTTGAAACATCGCATCGGACGTTAGCTGTCCCAAGTGCGTTGTCCACGTCCCAGGGTTGAACCGTGGCATGCCAACGTCCGTCGTCGGCCAGCTGTTACATCTTCACCCTCATGAAAACTTAATTTCGTTAGATAGGTATGTACGCATACTACCTGAAACTGCTGTTGCTGCTGCTGTTGTTTCGTGTCCATGTTATAAAGATATTACGTCAAATTGGAAGATTAAGGTGCGTGTTTCCCGTCAAACAACCCCAAAATGGCCCCTTCACAAACACTGTTTACATATGCTAATTTCTCTTTATGGTCGAGACCAGTCACCTTTCACTCCTTGTTTTTGATACGTCCCTGTAATTTACGTTCCAAGAATAATTTTTAAACGGTAATGGCTCTTTGGATCACGCCATCACGTCACCACAATTATGGCGGTGCCCGTTTATGAATTCGAAATAATCGTTTAGGAAAAAGAGTGGGGTTAATTACGGCCATGTTGGTATAAGAATTAATGGTTAGACTATAATTAGGTAGGCTATTAAATGAGTATTTATTTTATCTGATAGTTACATCTAATAGTAACATTAAGAGAACAATAGCAACTAGAAACCGCATGTAAGGTAATAACAAAGAAAAGTGGCATTTCGAAGATGATAATCTAAGTACAGAATACAATACAAAATATTAGTTTTAAAACCTTAATTTATTATTTCTGTTAACCATTGTTACCCTATTTAATCGGTTTGAAATTAGAGTCGCAATTTAGGCGAAACATTGACTGCTGTTTTTTTAATAAATAAATTAATTACTTTTAACCCCCCTTGTGGCTTTGATTTATTTTTGCTTATTTTATTATTTGTAAAATTTAGTTAATTTAATGGGGTCAATCATATCAAAAAATGAAAGACCATTAAAACTGTACAGGGTATCCGCCGAGGTATTCGAAACTATGACTAATTTTAAGTAAAAAAATGTTCAAATTTCCGTCATGGAAATATCTGGGTTTGAAGCTGAAGTAACATACTATAGGGCTTAGGGAAAAATGTGGTTTATTTTAATGAATGCCTAATAACAGTGCAATTATTAAATCTGTTCAATCAGGGAAATGAGTGCATATGTAAAAGGAACCTAGTCGCTCTGATTAAGTTGTTTAAGTAGTAGAGTCAGTTTACTTACAATTAGAGAAAGGTACTTACATAATGCGTACGGACTGCCCTAATGGACGTAACTGATAGAAATTATTTACTAGAGAAAACTAGAACCACACAACCAACTTTAATAATAGTGTGCTACTGGATTTACATCTGAGGGTAAACGAACAGCCTAAATATTCGTTTGTGCTCATTGGTTACGGTGTACCTTTTTCTAAGTGAACGGACTAAAACCGTTCTCCAAACATGCCTGGTACATTTCGCTGTTCAATTTTCTCAACTTATTAAAGATTATTTATTATTCCAGTCCATACATTTACGGGAACTCTTCTCTGAACTTAGTGTCACTAATTAATTTTAATAAATCAAAATATAATTAAACAACTGATACAGATAGCACTCAAATTTAAATTTTATTTCAGCGAGCTATCCATTATGCAAAAATAATTCGCTTCTTTTAATTATCGGCAAGCTTTTAAACAGCTGCATAAAATTTAAGCCTTTATTTAAATTTGTGAAATACGCTTTTAAACCTTCAAAAATATCAAACGGTAATTTGCACCAGTTATTGCGAATTTATATTTGCATCGTTTTTAGCAATTATTGCTGTTCAAGTGGACTTCACACTTCACAGCAATTTGAAACATTAATTAATGTTTAAAAGTTAGTACGTAATTGGTAGGTGCTAATGTATCGATATGTCGAAGACGATAAATATGTTGTTAAAACTATTCATACAACTACAACTTCTGTCCCGCTCATTATCACCTATTATCTAGTCATTGATATCGATCTGATAAATGAGAATCAAAAGTGGTTAACTTAATTAAATTGAAACTCACAATTACCTATGCGGTTTTATTACAAAAAGGTCGACGTAGCTATATGTCTGCGGGCGTCATCATACAGTTTAACGTTGGTCAACTTACTTCGTTCTTTATTACATTTTAACCACTCACCCCCGAGATTCAGACACATTAATCATAAAAACTGCAGTTACAAAGATTAGCTCTTGTTGCCTTTGCTACCCTTTTCTAGGAAATAACTAAAAAACTCAGTGGTGTGAAAATCGTAAAATATAGATATTTAAACTAGAAAAAATTGTAGATCGGATTTCAATCTTCTATCAGACACATTTTCATTTGTAGCTAGTAGATGATGGTTCTCCAAAGTTTTCTGCAAATATGTGAAACACCCTTGGACTTTGGATAGCAGGTACGGCAGTTCTCAATGAGTTAATAATCGCTCATTTTAAAAAGTGTGTGGCATTTAAACATGACGGGAATGAAGGTTTGTTTCCTTTTATCGTCTGTGAATCGGGCTCATCATCTGCGACAAGGGTCTTTCCTTTGTCATCGTTTTGACTGCCATTAAAACTATCAATTAAATACAATACGAACAAAACTCGGTGAGCAGCTTCCTAAAGATCAGTCAGATTGAGTCCAATTTAAGCACACGTCATTCGGTATTATCCTCGGTCCGGTCCGGTATCGACAGGTACCGCAACGTTACGAAACGTTGTGGTCGCCCGTGTCTTTGGAACCCGATCGACTGACGATCGATTGTTATCTCTAGCCGCTGTCCAGCTGACAGATTCAATAATTGGCGTGAACCCAACGAAAACTGACAATGGCGAAGAAACAAAAACGCATTGTTAGTGAAAACCACGACAAAAGAGATACGTTTACCGATCTTCAACAAGTGGGTCATTATGTGCTTAAAAAGCAGGGTTGGTCGACGGTCCTCTTTTCAGTTTAATTAGCTTTCACCATAGTATGTCTTTATCTGTTATCTCAATTTAATATAGGGTAGGCATATATGTATACCGGATATAACACAAATAAGTGCTGAGAATATTAGGGCGTAAAACTAGATGCAATAAACAATCGCATCAGTGAGTTCAGCAGCGTTGTTAAGGGCAAAAAAATTATTAAGGAAAACAATAATTTACAATCTCAAGCCGGTTCTGTGCGTGAATTGACAACATAGATGTCTACTATTAAAACTCTGCAGCTACATGGATGGAGAATGTAAACATCACCGATAATCGAATGTCTAAGATAAACATAAAAAATTGGGTACTATACGTAATGTTTAGACTAAATAAATTAAACGGGTACATTAATGCATTCTGGATAATTGTCAATTTTAAGGTAAATTCTCACATGAAAGATTGCCAAGGCGTGTTACCTTTTTTGCGGGTGGTTGTACCAAAAAGATCGCACCACACATTTACCGAAAACAATTCTTGAGATCGCCTAACTTCATACCGATTTAAGCATATTTGTCTGCAAATAACACCCTAATAAAGAAAAAATTAGGATATGCAGCACCTTTCTTCCGAAATTACCAATTCAAATCCACTCGCGGCTGAACATCAGTTTTCAGCAAATGATAAGGATGCTGTAACTGTTCCTTGATAATTTGGCACACTGTCACATGCTATTTTGCGTGTACCATTTTGGGGATTGCCTTCTTTAAAATTGAGAATTTCGTTCCTACAGCGGCAATACAGTTCAAACCCGTAAATACGTATTATGTCACATTATTATAACAACAACTGTTCTACAATGACTGCGCTAATGCTGAATTAGTTTATTACACATCGATTGCCTCATACACTGTTTAAACGTTAAAAAAAATAAACGGGTATTAGAGTTTGACTGTTAACATAAACATCCTGAATCACACTTAATCTAATCTAACCAATAAACGATACCATAGCAAAAGAATACAAAACAAATGCTACACTGAAGCTGGTAACATTCAGCTGATTGAATGCAGCGTAGCGGGATTGAGTGCAGCGTAGCGGGCCGTATTGAATTTACCTGCAATTTTAACTATGTTTTTCTCGAAAACGATGAACTTTCGGGCATACAAACATTTACTTAATTTTTATGATTTATAGTGCTCTATTACATAATTTTTTTCTGTTACACCCTGTATGTGTAAAAACATGGGCACAGCAGTTTTTATGACGTTTATTTAGCAAAAGTAATAGGTGAATTTTTATACAAAACAGAAAAACCGTGTTGGCCTGGGAGAAATTTGTTCAATTCAAAATCCCCGACAGCCGTCAGATTTAAAGGCAATTTAAAACCAAAATCCTCACGTTTCCCCTGTAATTGGTTCCACCTCGAAAGTCTTCATTTTAAGGAGTCCCGTCGAGAATCTTATTTAGATGACGGCATAACAACGTAATTTCGAGCGGGCAAGACAAATAAAACGTCAAAAAGAGAGAGAGAGAGAGGAGTAGGAGGAGGACTTTGTATCTCGCGCGACGGCTATCAGAATCATAACAATAATAGCGTCTGATTACAGATTAAAATAAATGTACCGTGGAAGTCCCTACAAAAGAATGCAACTTTAAGGAATCATATCTCAAAAAGAGAGAGAGAGAGACCATTGAGACTTTTGATCTGAACGTCGGGAAGTACCTGAATCTAAAATTTCAATGGGTTTAACAAAGGGTCATTTTTCGTAAGGATCTATAGTGGTGTTAAACTTTAAACGCCCTTATGGTCCTTAGCAGTAATGGAGTAACATCCATTTATTGAAAAACTGATGGTGTCTCAGAATAAAGATGAGTACCTAATGCATGAATAGATGGTCGGATTTTAACAATTTAAACAGCAAAGATTGTCTGACAACGAGCATTTCTCATTCTTCCTGTGTCTGGATTGTAGGTGGCCTTTACATTAAAACGAATTCGGGTGCTGATGTGGCGCATTTGAAAAATTGAACTGAGAAGAAAATAAAGGCAACCGGCAGATACCTGTAGCTAATAATAAGCTCTGGTCTGGGTTTATTTCTCGCCTTTCGCTTGCAAAATATGAGCGTATTTTACTCCTTTATAACGTCATTTCCTCGGCAGAATGAGGTCGTAAACAGATCTGGCTCAGAACTAAAGCAACATGCCCCCTAATCTGCAGTAATATATTTTACAAACTTATTTCGGGAATTTACGAGCCACCTTAGCTGCCACCACCATTGGATGGAGTTTCATGATAAACTTCAGTCTACTTTTTCTTGTAATTTCACATCAAACAGGTTGCATATGGTCCATCATTCTACTAAAAAGATAAACTCCGGAAGAAAAATGAACAAAAATAATAAAATGCGAATTAATATTCAATTTTCTTCAGATTAATTCAAACTAATGATGAAAAATTATATATAAGAATCACTTTCATATGAATAGTGATTAATATATCAAATATATTGAATGTGAAAATCCATTTTTCATTTAAACCGATTTTCCTCATTAACTTGAGGTAATTTATAGTTGTTTAAATGGAAAATAAACTTCCACATTTAATATTCGATGAAAAATTGTTGGTACTATCATACTCTCGCCGAGAATCGAACCCGGGAGTTTTGGGTTTACTCGCCAAGAATTTGACCAATAAGCTACGAGANTATTATTAAATTGTAGTAAAGCAAACTGAAAATTTGAAATACTAAAAATTTTTTGTTCTAAGAAAAGAATATAATGAAGTTGTTTCAACTGGTTTAACTTATAAATCCATCGGAAGTGTATTTGTTCTTGGTCTTGCATATTCGGTCTCTGTTTTAGTCTTGGTCTTATCCGTTTGGTCTTGTTAGTATAAAGACATCTTGGTTTTGGTCTCGCGAAAATGCAAGAACAAGATCAATTTTGCTTATTACTACTAGAAATTAGAAACCCTGGTTAGTTATGTAATTCTTTCGTTAGCCGACTGTTAGAAGATTTGGTTTTGCTAATCTTCCTTTCATTTATCTTTGGTACTCATTTCAAGATTTATTTAAATTAGGTCCGAAATACAAAAAAAATTTCCATCAACAGAAAATTTTAAAACGTGTATCTACCTAATCTAATTCTGGCATGTACAGATACAACCTTTACATTGCAATAATGACAGGCAAGATGTCAACGTCAATTGTAATCGAAATTTTGGTATAGGTCTAGATGATGGCCCCCACCCTCTTCGGGGATGGGTATGGGGGGGGGGGCGAAAGAGGAGGTCTCCCCCAACACTGTACCATAAAAAGTTCGTGGCGGTCTCACCCCCATAAAAAATTATAGGGGTTCAAATTTAATAAATATGCTAAATCTTTTCGAGACTAAGTCGACATATATCAAGNACTTCCCTTCTGGCATTGTGGCAAATATATAAATAAATGCATAAATAAATAAATAAATATGTAATTAGTTAGATATTCATGTAGTAGATTTGTCATACTTCAAAATTGTCGGTATTGGATATACCTACAATTGCTTCATAAGAAACTAACAACTCTATTCGAAACGGTTCAATTTACATTAAAAGTAAATGCTTTTAGAAAGGTGAAAATTAGAGTCTTTGACTCGGGAATCTTCAATTTCGATTATACCTAGAAAGGACCTCGTACAATCCTCGCTCTTGGTTAAATTGGATGCAATTGAAGCATGATATAGGTATGTTCTTTATGACTTTCTAATCAAAAGTTTTCATGGGCAATTTTCGTACGATTTAGAGTCTATCGGACCTACCTAATCTTTAAAAAGTGCTGAGCACTTTTATTTTACAGAACCATACATTCAATAATGATAACAAATGAAAAACACTGCACATTGCTCTGGCACATGGAGCCGAATTCTGGACTACAGTAGTGTGTTCTTCCAATTACATCTCTTACTCTGTTCCAATATGTACCTATAATTTTTCTAAGAACAAATTATTCTATTTACCGACACAACAACAGTCTTAAATGTTAAAATTTTCTGTCATACATGCGAGTTTGTGATGACTTTTAATAAAAAATAGTACAAAGCACTTGAAAGAAGTAAAAAATATCGAAAAAAAATTAGTTTGTCTCTATATTTCAACCATGTGTTATCCAGACATAGAAACAAAGAACACTTACTTCGAGGACATTCCTGTAAATTCCTTTTTCTAAATCGAGGAAGCCGAAAAATGCTTTTGGGCATTTTATTTCCACCAGCTACTAAAGCTGTTGAACGGGCAGTCCCTCCACCGTAGGTTAAAACGGAAGTCTCCTTTTAGGATGTGTAGTGGTTGGGATTTAAAAGATGGGATGGACGAATGATTTCCGTATCTCAAAAAAAAAAATCTTACCAAAGAGTAATGCTGTCCTTCCGGACTGCACCGGAAGGTAGGGCGGAAGACCCTCTTCAGCCTCTATTCGTGAGTGGGTGGGTGGTGTTTCGGGTGAGAAAGATGAGACAGACGAGATGAAGACAAGAGAATGATAGATTATCTGTAGAATATTACTGCCCCAGTATTTGCTTAAGTGATCCAAGGAAACCATAGAAAAATATGGACCAAGGCAGACAGACTCGGAATCGAACCGGTGTCCTCCCGAATGCTAAGCAGTGCTCTAAACCAGAGCCGGGCAAACTTTAACTTCATAGGAGCCACTACCTGAGGTTAGTTTGGGTCACTCTATACCCTTCAATTTGTACGAGAGAGTAAGCAGTAATGGCCCATATTGCTTTCTCTTTTTCTTCTCCCTTCCACTCCCATATCAAGCCCCTTCATCCCGCAGACGAGCGAAGCCTCTCTCACAACTTAAATAATACCTACGAAAATTTTCTAATAATCGTCCCGCAGCTCAGGGGTAGCATGCCGGACTACGTTCGCAATACTATTGGGTTCGGCTATGGAAGACGGGACTCACATACGGAATGGAAGGGATAAGAAAAGAAAAGAATCATCTCACTTGCACTCGCAGGAGCAGCAAAGAGCTCCTTGGCTATACCTGACGAGCACTCGGGAGTCAAAAGGGCCGAGTTTGCTCTGCTCTGGTCTTAACCTCTGGGCCATGCCGCTCGGTATCCATAAGAACATTACTTCGGTATACTTATATTTGTAGCGCAATGTGTAGAATAATTTAATGAGTTTTGGAAGCAATTGTGACATCAAAATTCTATTTTCATTGCACTAGTCTTCTCTTCAAGCTAAACGTTGTACCTAAGTACATATACTTATAGTCGAAAGTATAAGTGTTGCTCGTTTTGTGGCAATGGCCTCTTGGCGGCGTCTGCTCGTTTCAAAAATAAAAAATTAGCAGTCCATCGAAACCTGTAGCGTTTAATGTATGACGGTGCTCTTGCATGTGTTGTGTACGTACGAAACTACAAAGCGTCGTCATATTAATCGTCTGCGATTTAATAAAAGACTGGCAACCACCTACACAAACCGTTAAACTAACAGACACACTTTACGATCAATAAAATATCGTATCTCTTTCCACAAACGATCGTCCACGTCTGATTTTATCTGCTTAAAAAAAGTCCGGTAGGTTCCGTCATTAGGCGAGAATAAATTATGACACGGTCGCTTGTCTAAAAGATGTAGCTGTATATGTACGAAACAGTGCCGGACTTGGACTGTTTTACTTTCAAAAGTTACTCACAAACCGGCATTTCATCAAATCAATACACTTCCGTTGAATTACTAGTCAATATATGTTTTGGGTTGGTTTTAATAGCCTACAATATATGAAACAGCGGATAAAGGGTGGTGGGCTAAAATCTCCCCCCTCGAAGGGGAGCTACGGAATCCGAAATATTAAAAAAAAAAAACAGTTTTTAANTTTTATTGAATTTTATTTGAATTATAGTGTATGAAAATTGTCAAAATAATCAACTTTCAACCCCCATAACTTTTTATGGGGGTGAGACCGCCACGAACTTTTTATGGTACAGTGGTGGAGGAGACCTACTCTTTCGATCCCCCCCCCCATCATATAGACATTTACCGAAATTTCTTTGGTTTAATAAAATTGTATCCACATATGAAAGACTTTTTGTCCTCACCTTTGCCGTCAGTGTCGGCAATTCGTAAGTTAAACGTTTCTTACAACCAACCGCTAGTGTTATACACATTAATGTGTCTTATGTTGCGGCGAAAACCTTAATAAACTAATGTGACTGAATAGCGCACAGGTCAGGACAACAACAGCTGCCTTAATGATGAAGAATAGAGACGTTTATAAGGGAAGCCTGGAGCTGGGCGAAAAAATAATAGAATGCCTCCATGGCAGCCTGTTGATAACTAGTTCCCAAATTATCAACACATGACTGCGCAGTTGTGGTTTGGTTCGACTTTGTGTTAAATGACAGGTAAAAAGATGAATGCTCTAGTCCCGATATATCGTAATAAAAGGATCTCAGGTAGATGGTTGAACCAGATTACGTACCTGACCGTGGCCCTGTCCTGTAATATATATCTCGAAAGCTAAATAAAGTCAAAAGTAGTATCCGTTTTCACAGATATGCATCTAGATTGTTGATTATTTAACTTTATTGATTCTGGAAGCTAATATTTGCCGAGCTTTGGGTTGTCGAGAGTCGATAATGTATTTACTTAGGCTACGCCGCAAAAGAAAAGTCTCAAGTGCTCGGAGACAAACTAACTTTTAAGTTTTATGGATTTCAAATAGCGTATCACTTAATTTAGCATTCTGGACCGTTTACAATACAATCGTCGCGACTGTTTAAGAATTTCGCAACGCCATCATAAATAAACACGTTCGAGAACTTGTTGCGTGTGTTAACGAACCTAACTACCGACTTGTCTTGCAGTTGAGTTCCATTATTAACCACAAATATTTGCTATCCTCCAACTCATAAGAATACCTGTAAATTACCACTTCACGTACTTATGTGAACGCGAAATAAATCCATTTCAAAATAGAACCTCTTAAAAAAAATTAGGTAAAGGTCCAGATGATGGGGGGGATCGAAAGAGGAGGTCTCCCCCACCGCTGTACCATAAAAAGTTCGTTGCGGTCTCACCCCCATAAAAAGTTATGGGGGTTCAAAGTTAATAAATATGCCAATTTTTATACATTTCTAGGCATGTAAATATTTATATAGTCATTCTTAAACAATATTCAAAGGTAAAAATAATGGAAAAATACATTAAAATATTGAGAAAGTTATATAAAAACATAATTTAAATATCTTTACCAATAGGATAGGTTAGGTTAGGTTAGGTTATCGGGTTTTGTTCAAGTGACCACCCTCTTTCGATCCCCCACCTCCACCCGCTTGAAAATATTTTTTTTTATTGAATTTTATTTGAATTATAGTGTATGACATAACTTTTTATGGGGGTGAGACCGCCGCAAATTTTTTATGGGGTTTTACTCAGATGACCACCCTCTTTCGATCCCCCCTTCCCTCTTTCGATCCCCTACCCCCACCCCTATCTAACCCCCATAACTTTCTATGAAGGTGTGACCGCCATGAACTTTTTATGGGGATGAGACCGCCACGAACTTTTTATGGTACAGTGGTAGCGGAGACCTCCTCTTTCGATCCCACCTTTCGGGGGTGGGGCCATCATCTAGACATTTACCAAAAATTTATATAAAACCAAGAGTATAATAAAATTGTAATTGTCGAAAAAGCTAACTAAAAGGGTAAATATGTATTTAATAGCTTTGGCCTTTTGACTTTCTATTGTAAGTGACATTTTAAAGAGAAGAAAAGGAACATGGGGCTTGGAGATCACAAAAATACACCCGGGATGTGCTTGTTATAGTATCTGACAGTTTAGGTGCCGAAAATTGTTTCAGATTTCGTGATTTAGGATCCCGAGATCCCGAAATTGTAATCATTATCTGAGGGTATAGGACTGACGGACTGGGTGCAGATTCGGACTGCGGAAGGTTAAGAATTTTCTGAAAGTTATAAACTAAGCCGCGCTCCAAACATACACCTTTAACAACCTTTTTCGAATTTCTAAATTAACCGTTCGCGATCATAGAAGTGACTTCTTTTTATTGAAGGCGACTAGACCCAGCGCTATTCCTGGCATTATATCCCTACTACTCCTTCCGTCTTGACTTATATGACTTCCTAGATACCTAAAATGAGACACTTCTTCTAATTTTTCGTCTCCTATCTTTATATTTGCTCTTGTTTCCTACTTTTTCTTTCCTTGCATACCAGTATTTTTGTTTTACTTTTATTTATTTTCATACGGTACTGTCAATACTGCTTCCATTTTATTTAAAGCTATCTCTAACTGCTTCTTGCTAGATGCCAATACTGCTGTATTATCTACATTTAGTAGGTACTTAATAACTACAGATTACAGATATACTAACATGAGGTGGGCGACATTCCCTTAATATATTTTAAGTAATTTCTTACAAAGTAACCTGAACCAGAATTTTCTTAGACTGAGATTAGCAGAGTTGGAGCCACGCTGTTTATAAGAAAACTATAACCTGTCCAAATCTGTGAATTAAGAACTCATCCTTGTAGGTATTAATAAATCTTTGCAAGCTCAAATTCGATAGAGAAAAAGGATATATACCGGTACAATCTTTATAAAAACTTCTCAACTTTCTATAACAAACTATAAAAATGATAGCTGACAAAGAACAACAGGGAACATTAGCGCAGCGTTTAAAATTACAGATGATGGCAGGATGAACTTTGGAAGTAATAAGAAGTTCGTTGTTTTGTAGCCGATTTCACCGCTAATATGGGATAAAGAGACTTCACCTTTGTGTCGCAACCGCTCCAAGAGCTTTTTATGTTCATAATTTTTATAGTCGGAACGAGAATAATGAAGCCATTATCGCCGTCGCGCATGACCATAGCGCAACCGATGTCTTTAAACGCGTTACTTAACATTCATTTGTCTACCTGAGAACGTTCACAATTCAACCGATCTGGTCTTGGAACTTGACAAATACGCAAAGATCGCATAGAATGGCGAAGAAAGCCGTAAACTACGTTTTTAACAGGAAGTCCTGTAAGCGAAAGGTAAACGTGACTTCAGAATGGACACGCGCGTTTTAATGAAATAATATATTAAGTCACACCAGTACTTACTACACTTTCACGCGTACACGCCAATTCCATTTTGCATAAGTAATTTTGATATCTTATTTATTATTTTTTATCAATTCACGAAGTCAGTTCTATGCTCGCGAAGGGTTAATTTAGAAATTTGAAAAAAATTGCGGTCTTAGGTATAGAAGGGGAGGTATTAGAACAGGGGTGTACCCAGGGGAGGGGCCAATTTTTGATTTAATTATGCTTATTTAAATTTATTCTTCATAAAATTTTGAATAAAATTGCTAGCATACGTCAATGTATCTGTCATCAAGTAGAATTAACCACTTTTTTTTAATTCACAGTTTGGTCAAAATATCTCTCCTTTGTTTCCGACTGTCCACAAAGGTACGCTTGCTCGGTTCGAACCCTTACCATAAACCATATTTCTTACAAAATTACTATTCCTAGCTTACACTAGCCCCTACATGTTTCTAAAGATAAATTTTACGACTTATAATTGTTTCTCAATTTTAAATAGATCCTTCACTTCATTCAATTATGATGTTCACTTTTTGTTTGGGGTATTTTTTTAATTTAGGGGTAGGGGAGAGCTTAATCCAATAATCCCCCTAGGTACGCGCCTGCATTGGAAAGAGTAGGAGAACTTGGGACGCCGTGGAAGTCAGTAAAAAATACTTTCTCAGGCTAGTTAGAGACATATTGGAAGCAGAAACAGGAGTTAAGAGGGGTGGAGGTAGATCTAGATTATATTACTGTTAATAAATAGTTAAGGATGTGTGATGTTCTAGGTTTAGCGAAATGTGAAGATTACTTAGGCCAGGATAGGAAAGAGTGGAGGTGTGAGTCTAACTATTTTTAAGATTAGCGACGTTATGATGATGAATTTGTGAATTAACCTTAATATGTCGCCGTGGAATTACAGTTTATACCATCTTACAGCTGTTAAAAATCAATAAAATGTAAAATTTGGTGAAGCTGTAGAAAATTACCAATGAAATGAAATAAACTCCAATCAAATAAAACGGCAATGTATAATCACTTTTAAAACCGTCAAAAATTATGGACTCTTGGAAATAATAAATTTTTATTATTCATCTGTTTTTAACAGTTTTATCAAATCAGATTTTGAAAATATACCTACCTATAATTAGTTATTTACTAATATTTTTTTGTGCGAAACTAACCTTTTTCACACTTTAATCACCGAAGAAACCCCTTAAGTACAGCTTTATAAATACGAGGATATTTATGATAAGGTTTTCCTTCTAAGAATTATAAAGGAATTTAATGTTAAGAAAATTTTCATCCAACTTTCTTTGATTCAATTTTAGTAGCTATTACGAACCCTTTCTTTGATGGCATAAAGCCGTTTAATAATTTATTTTGCCGTAAAAAACCGATTCCATTATCGTTCTTGAGAAACGTTTTAATATTAATAACAAAATTCCGCTTGCGGCGTGAAATTATTATACAAAAGCAACAACAAGAACGATCAAATGGAGCGTAAAGTTTTCCTCGCCTATTAGTTCAATCAATCTAGTCTAGAGTATTAAGACGTTTCTCTTCTTCAGTAGCCTTGCCAAATAGTAAAAAAAAATCAAATTAAAAATTATAAGGCGACGTATACAGTATTAATAGCAAACTACAAGCTAAACTATTAAAATAGAACATTATTTATTAAATACTAATCATGTGTTTTATAACGTTTTCTCTATGTATAGTTCAGAAATCATTATTGATAAAATAATTAATTTTGTTTTAAGATCGGCGAGTCCTTATGGCTTATCTCAACATAAGAAAGAATGAGCATTATTTTGTATTAGTTTAAGAGATTTATTATGGGTCTTTTGGTCATAAATAAAAGATTGGTCTTTAAAAAGTCCTGGCTGACTAACTAATACAATTATATCTATCAATAACTACAGTTTGCAGCTTATTGGGTGCGAAGCTAGCCGAAAGAGAAGGTAGCTTCATCCTTCCCCGATTCAGGACTTTCGGTTACCACGGTTCTTCCCTTATTGGGGCGAAGCGAGCCGAGGGCGAGCAAAGCTTCATCCTTCTTCGATTCAGAACTTTCGGTTGACTTATCCTATTGGAGTGAAGCTCCATCCTTCCCCAGTTCAAGACTTTCGGTTACCACGCTTTTAGTCTTATTGGAGCAAAGCTCCATCCTTCCTCAGTTGAGGATTTTCGGTTACCACGCTTCTTGTCTTATTCCTTCCTTACTCCTTCCTCAGTTCAGGACTTTCGGTTACTACGCTTCTAGTCTTATTGGAGCGAAGCTCCATCCTTTCCCAATTTGGGAGTTTTAGTTGATATGCTTCTTGTCTTATTGGAGCGAAGCTCCATCCTCCCCCAATTCAGGACTTTCGGTTACTACGCTTCTAGTCTTATTGGAGCGAAGCGAACAAAGCTCCATCCTTCTTTGATTCAGGACTTTCGGTTGACACGCATCTAGTCTTATTGGAACGAAGCTCCATCCTTCCCCAATTCAGAACTTGACATGCTTACTGTGGTATTGGGGCGAAGCGAGCCGAAGGCCCTCTTATTTGTAAACGTTTATTTCTAATTCTTTTTGCTTCTTAGTGAAAAAGGTGTAAAAACTTCTTACATCTTATCTTTTATTGTCATCGTACGACAACGTTATACACACGTAGTAAACCATCGTTCGGTGCAAGTAGAGAAGCAGATGATCCATGAATATTCAATTTATTTGTTCCTGATAAGGGCTATGATATTGTAATTCCGTTGCGTCAGCTTCTAGCTTCCTATAACTCCTGTAAAAGTTTTTATGGCACTCGTTAAACGTGTTCGAGGAAAGAAATCTGAATCAGGTGACGTTCACGAATTTATGTGATCACTTCGAAAATCTTCCGAAGAAAGTGATAATTAGGTACATAAATAACATCATTCCGGACCTCCTGTGCAATAAAAAACCCATAAAATAACTTCTTTTAATTAATGCTCCCTTGCATCTTAATTAAAGTTTATTCTGTCGGACGGCCGCTCATTTCGATCCGAGATCGTGGTGCATCCATATGTTCGTTGGTGTACTGACCCCCTCATAAAATGACCAATTACGTTATATGTCCACCGAATCGGAAATTGAAATAGATGATTAAAAATCGGCAACGGAGTAAGTAGCGCTTCCCTAGGGCTGGTATTAAAAGCATGATATAGGGTTTGCCTAAGGAGTGATGGTACCCTTTCATCATTGCTATCACCACAGATATAGCCATGAACATACATATTTCATTATGCAATCCATTAGCGATATATTTGTTACCATAATATTTTTCATAAAAAATACTTTTCATCCGGCAAGCAGAAGGGTGCAGGATGATTTTACTTCGAATATTATTAAGTACTATATAGGTATGGTGTATAATTTTTGTATATTGCGAAGAGTAGAGTATTTGTTTAATATACTATTTCTATATACTCAAACCGAAAGGGGTTGAAGAAAATTTTTTGAGTTGGACTTGTACAGAATGTCATCGTGAAGCGACGCTGCAAATATATTTAGTATCTAGATGCATTGATAAAATTATTGAACTGTATTCGTATACAGTCATTTAGCTATATCTATAAAGTTGCCCGAGATAAAAATGTTCAGTTTCTTAGAGTCTCTGAAAGCGAGACTCGAGTCTCTGTCTCATCGAGTCTCTCTGGTGTCGCTGAGAGAGACTGTCAAAAAAAATGTTTAGCGTCTCTGAACGAGAGACTCGAGTCGCTCATAGAGAGATTCTCATTTCGTATCCAGTCTCTGAACGAGAGACTCGAATCTCTCAATAAGTGGTGTCTCGATAGACATGGTTAAAATAAGTTCAACATATTTCAGAGATCCCAGTCTTTCTATGAGAGACTCGAGTCTCTCAATTTTTCAGTTTTATTCATTCAGTCTCTCTGTGAGAGACTCGAATTTCTGAATTAACAATTTTATCGTTCGAGTCTCTCATACAGAAGCTGTAAGAGATCCATAAAAGCACCTAGGCAATAACTGAGAGGCTGTGAAAGACTGTGAGAGACGCTCTCAGAGACGCTGAAAGACTCTAAGAGGTTGGGGGGAGACTGAAAATTTTTGTCTAGGGTGATTTATGACAGTTTACAAAAAACGCCAGCAGTTTAGGTCAGATCGAAGGAGTGACCCTAGTGTCTTTATTCTGTGGGATTATACTGTCTTACACATGTTTAATTATACGATATTTATAATGTATAATTATAATTTATACGTTTTATATCACAGATGATAGTTGATAAGTGTTGATAACTTCTGTTGCTTGCTATGATTTTTAATTCAAACAGCCTAAAATTCCAATTTGTTTCTTCAAAAAATCTTTAAGATTCTTACGCTCATTTGAAGTTATAGATGACACTATAAAAAATCAAGGTTAATCGGAAGACTGGAATTTTTTTTCATCCTGTTATTTTCGTTCTTCATAATAATAGTTTTTATTTAAAACAAAGGTAAAAAACATTCTGTTGTTTCAGGCTACCGCACAGGTTTAAATCGCTTCGATGAACACAATAGGACGTATACTGTTTATGTTTTAGTTTAATCATAAACTATTCCAGCGCAGATGATAATTTAATTTTCGGCTATGTTTCAGCGGCAATGACGTCGAAATTATTATTGGTGCGCAACGCCACATGGAGCTTTTCTGCAACTGATTACAGCTACGCGATGCATTCATGCATGCTCAACTAATATTATCGCCTGCCAAACACAATGGCAGACAATTTACATAAAAGGGAATATGTTTTATTTTAATTAACAGCGCGACTGATCAGTTTGTGTAATCGGTTGTAGAGCCTTTTGTTTAAGGCTACGCCCCGGGACTGACATATTAAGCGTGCATATCGGAACTGAAACAGACTTCGCATTTTCATATCATTTCATTGATGGAATACGAAATTTGAAACCGCACCGGTTGGTATATGCCTTAAAACAGAGCAATTTCCTATTATATAGACAATTGTGGTTTTATCATCTGCTTGTTTCCAACATCCAAAGGATTTGTTTAGTAGTACCGATTGTTCAATTAATAATAATAATTGATTATAATCTTTCATCTCTTTTCGGTCTTCATTGCATTGCACTCTACTGAAGGCCGAAGGAAAATTATTTCTTTAGTAGGATTAGCAGTAGACTACTGGGTGGATTGAAACAACCAAAAGTTTTTGAATATAAGAAAGAAAAGAAAGACTAAAATAATTCGAATTGGTCTGTATTCTGTCGAAACTGCCAGACGCGGATAGCGATTTCGATCTATTTGGATCTCATCAGCGCGTCGCAGGCAGCTCCGACAGAACACAGACCAACTTTTATCTGCTGTCTTAACAATGCGTTTTAGAAAAGGAGCTCCCTGCGACGCGCTGATGAGATCCAAAAAGATCGAAATCGCGATCCGCGTCTGGCAGTTTCGACAGAATACAGACCACTTCGAATTATTTTATTCGATTAAGCTAACGTGCCTATCTTGTTGAGGTTGGCTACGCCGGGATTCGTTTTCAGCAAGTAGATATCCACACAAGTGGACCTTGTTGGAGTATACGTAATCCTAAAATGTAGCATCGTGCTACAGATGGCGTTCACTGCGCGATTTGTAGTATTTTCTAAAAGAAAGACTCTTTAATTAATCGAAATAACTTTAAAAGCAGACTATTACGTAAACTGCTTCAAAATACAATTAGAAAGGTGTTAACTAACAAGTTAATTATTACAGCATGAGTATAAATTTCCATAAGAATCATTAATTGATTACAAAAACCACAGAAAGAAAACAGACGGCTGAATGGATGTATTGATGAACAACTGCTAGGCCATAATGAAAAATAAATATGTTTGATAATAGTCTATCGAATGTGATATAAAAATTTTAATTCTTGTTTATTGCTGTAAAAAATCGAATAATAATAGCTATAATCCTCTCTGAGCTACCACTTGTTGTTATGCATACCTAAATACGATAAAAATTCTTTGATCTCTTCTATTTTGATGTCGGGAAAATTATTACCAAGCTTTTAAATATGTTGCTAGGTAATAATGGGCACTTCAAACAGATTCTCTCAAAACTCGAACAATTTCTAAAGTTACGACTCAACGAACGCCCTTTCAAAGTATTATCGTTTTGTGGTCACATCTCAAAGCTTTAGGTTTATAATAACAATAATGAAGAGACTGACTATGAATATAATAAACTATACTAATCGTAAAAGAGCGACGCAGCACGGTAAGTATGTAGACGTCTTTAAGTCGCCATTTGGTTTTGAATGGTGGTGGCATCACGATGAGCAGCGCTGTGAGATATTCAATTTATTGAAGTTTCCCGTGACATTAATACCGCTAGAATTCGAGTGTTCGGACAGGTGCACAATCAAAAGACGGATACCAGATATAATTTATGAAATACGTAACGACATAATAAGCACGGTAAATCCTTGTGACGTTATCCTCTACGAGCTTTACATCGATTAGTTGACCAGTTGGAGCTTCTACAATCCAGAATGTTACGTCAAGTCCAATTGAATGCTGTTAAGGCTTTGTTCACTGTGAATGCTTTTTATATGAGCTAGGAAATCAAACGAGTTTATTCAATTTTTATTTCATCCCCTTATTTCAAAGATAAGTATGGTGTCAAAATCAATGATGGCATCTTAAAAAGGATTTAGATTTAAATAGAGGGCATGAAAAAGTGACATTTTTAAAAACAAACTTTTGTTAGGTGAAAATTGTTCATTCAGTTTTAATTTTAACGCTTTGCGAATCGACTGGAATGCCGTTCCATGCCGTAAAGTAAAAAAATTACAGCTTTCTGCACATTAAGCACAACGGTTTGAGCAATTCAAAACCACATTTCCTTTCGCAGTTGACTTCACAGGGAAGCGGCCCGGCCGGTACTTGTTAAACTCTGCTCCTTCGGGAACGGTTTTAAGATCAAACCAACGGCAAACGTTTCGTGCAAAGAGAACAACCCCGTGACACAAAAACACGGTTCGAAATTAAAACAATGAAAAGGAATCTTATAGCGATTATTTTCAAAAATTTGAGGAAAACGGCGAAAATTAAAAATAAATGTAGCAAAATTCGCTTATATATAGGTAATAATCTGGTCGTAATAGGGTAATCCCAAAGAAGAAGAAATATAAAGTATAAGTGACGGCACATAGAATAATCAGACGGCGATTTCAAAGTCAAACAACCCATTGACTCTAAACGGTACCAAATCTAATTTATAGATATAATTTTCTTTGATGTGCAATACATTTTTCAAAATACTTTTATTTGCACTACATACTTACGTAAAGTATTTTGACATTCCTTACTTGCATAATACGACCAACCGATCAAGTGTCCTGTCAGGTCAGATGCATTAGACAGTTACATTCGATCTTTGACAATTAGACTGATTAGTATAGATAAAAAACTATCGTTTATGATTTATTTGTTTGTTATGGTGAGTTTAGGTTGCCCTAATTAAGTATTTTTTCCCTGAATTAATAAGAAAAATAAATGAATATAAACTTTTCTAATAAAATAATTCGAAGTGGTCTGTATTCTGTCGAAACTGCCAGACGCGGATCGCGATTTCGATCTTTGTCGATCTTATCAGCGCGTCGCAGGCAGTTCTGACAGAACACAGACCAACTTTTACCTGCTATCTTAACAGCGCGTTTGAGAAAATACCACAAATGGCGCGGTAAACGCCATCTGTAGTACGATGCTACATTTTAGGATTACGTATGCTCCAACAAG
The DNA here is from genome assembly GCF_000699045.2 of Agrilus planipennis. NCBI lineage: Eukaryota > Metazoa > Arthropoda > Insecta > Coleoptera > Buprestidae > Agrilus > Agrilus planipennis. Next base: position 108,638 of record NW_020439170.1, on the reverse strand, counting down.
GTCCATTTAAATATATGGATATCTACTTGCTGAAACGAATCCCGGCGTAGCTAACCTCAACGTGATAGGCACGTTACCATAATCGAATAAAATAATTCGAAGTGGTCTGTATTCTGTCGAAACTGCCAGACGCGGATTTTCGTTTACCGCGCCATTTGTAGTATTTTCATAAACTTTTCTTCTTAAACAAAGTGTTCCTGTAGAACGTTACTAAATTTTTATTCCTTGTTTTGTAGCAGAGTCGTGCTCTTCGTTAGGGGCTATATATACGGTTTCCATACTTTGTAAGCCATGACTTGTATTGAATTTGTATCAAAAGCTTTACCGTGTTAGATATAAATTTAAAAATCGCACTTCGGATTCGCGTAAGACGGAGTCGCGTATGTCGAGGTATTATTGCGGTAGGTATATCTTATTCGTTAAACATTTTGTATAATAACCCATATCAAAGCTTTCGCCGCGTAGTTGAAACGAAAGCTCCGCTTCGTTCGGGCGACCGACGGCAAGTGGGTTGTAAATTAAAGAGATTTATCTTCGATGCACTTAATCCGCGTATTATTCCGTCGTGTAATAATTTACTATTTATTAAAGCACTATAATACATTCGACTTCCACTCATGAGGGATTTATTTCTAATGGCAGCTCTGCGTGGGTTTCACCCACATCACAAAATTATAATTGGTCTTGTCGCTTTCATTACCTTTTACCTATGTATAGGTAGAATAAATGGATTGTACAATAGCATGTAAAGAATAGATAAGCTAAAGCTAAACTGAGAAAAAATATTATAAAACTTTTGTAGGTGGTAGAGGCACAACACAATATATCATTCTTTTGGTTGTCTAATAACTCCTTCTCTTATTTGCGCTTTTCTTTTCTCATGTCCTGTAAAGGTGATAAAGTTCTATCCTTGTAATCAAGACTCACTTTCTTCAAGATGTTCAACTGTTTCTTCTAGACGACATTATCAACCACTTCCTCTAAATCGATAAAAGCTATGCGCAATAGGGAGGCATAGCTCCATTTTTCTATTTATTAATAATTTAATCGCTCAATGTCAATGTCTTGCCCCTTTATTTTGCTTATTAAAACTGTATTGGACGGGTTCAATAATACGTTCTGTTATATCTCTAGTATCGATCCTTGAAGAATTAAAGCTTAAAGTTTTAGGTTCTGCGCATTTGACATCTTTTTGACGCTGATTTCGTAATAAATTCGCGATTAATTTAAATATTTATTCTAAAAACCGCTCACAATTTTTAGGCAGATAGATAATAGTTTTATTAACAAAGTTATTGGTTTTCGTTTCTGATCCTAACCTGAACCATGTATACCTCTCCAGTTTGTTTCTGCGTTCATGTCCTTAAAAGTATTCCGGTTTATCGATTGGGTTGATTTCTTTGTGTTCCTTCGCGTATTTCGATGAATTTACTTTTTCCTTTAATTTTTTTCTGTCTTGTTCTTTTTCAATTTTCTCTGCTTCTGTCCATATGTTGCTGTTATTCTCCATTTCAGGTGTCCATTTCTTTTATGGAAAGTAATTTTGCTTTTTTTAAGTTACTTATTATTTGCTCTTGTATCAGCTGTATGAAGTAGTCTAGAGAGTTGTACATTTTTACTTTTTCAATTTCTTTTCCTTCCCATGCAAATATTATCTTTTTCGTCCTTCCACCACCTTTTTCGTCTCTCATTATCTTTATCATTTATCCCTGTTCATCTGTAGGCCTCTTTCTGTTATTTATCTTCCCCTTTTTCTCATCATTTCTATCACTTCCTCTTCATTGTTCGCCATCAATACTTACAATTTTTATCTTTATCCATTTGATTTTCCCGTTCAATGTCTTCTTCATCAAACTTCGTCAGTTATAATGTTTTGACAAGTAAATTTCTACATACCTGCAACATTGTATATACGCATGTAGTACCCATGTAGCCAATTGTTAGGATTGTGATGAGTTTAGGTACCTGTCGCATGTCGTTTGGATGTATTGCATAGATTGGGAAATGGGAAATATGTGTTGTTATCTTTATCTGGTTTGCGAACTACATTTCCGTGCCGTGTACGTGCCAATATACGTACATATATCAACGCGCCTGCCGACTAACTTCATTACCCGTTATACGACGGGTTTCCGGGTTACCAGGGTTCCGGACTAAGCGAGCAACACTCGCAACTTTTCATGAAAAGACATTTCCCGGAAATAAGTTAGATTGTTCCCGTTCAAGATCAATAACGTCGATAAGGCTGATAAGCAATGTGCTCTACATAAACACACCGAGAGCAACAACAATTCTACGAGAAACTTTAAGAGTTTGTGTCAATTTTATTATTCTGAACTAACTTTGTATCATATATTTAGCATCTAATATATTCTAGAAGCAAATTTTACATATTTCGAATAGGAATATAGAAAAGATTAGGTTAGTATTTAGGACGCTGGTCCAATTTTTCGATGGATTCCTTGAATCAGTTAAGTAACCTTAAATATCCTCAATAAATATCATTACTTAAAAAAACTTTTATTCTATGAACTAATGCAGGGAAAATATTGTAGCGAGCTCGAGCGTGTTTGTGTGTGATCGGGCACACGTGTGCGTGAACGGCTTATCGATTGCGCCGACTAGCTGCGGGCGCCTTTCTTCATGTGCGCCGTATTTGTAAATGTGTGTGTGTCGTACCTGCGTTCTGGGAAAGCAGTTATACAGTTCAAAGAAAAAATAAACTAATCCGGATGTTTCCAGAAGGTTCAAGAAAGTAGACAATAGAGTATTTAGACGATCGCCGAGATAAGAAGAAATAAATTGACCGTTGCAGAAGTGAATCCAGAAATAAATTGACAGTGATAGCAGTGAAATAAATAGCGCAGTTAATAATGATATATCAATTAGTGTAAATAAATAGTTTTTGTCGTTATCAGTCTTAGAAGTTAATTTTGTTAAACCCACGAACATTACTGCAGTTATGACGCATTCTCTAAGAACCACACCTACATATCTTTAATAATCATTCAACAATCTTCTTTTTATTTTCGTTTTGTACGGGCTATATAAACTTTTTTCAATTTATTTTCAAAATTAAGGCATCATTAATTTCACGAAGCGTTCCCCTCGTGATAGGACGAAAATTAATGGCGATGATTGCAAACGTAAAATAGAATATAAAAGTTTTAAAAAGTTATGACAACTTTAAGCTGCTGCGGTAATTTCGATTTAATGAGCTTCATTATGACGCATTTTCCTTACTTTTTAGAAGAAATCTTACGGCAAGTTTCTCATTATCGCCTTTGTTTCGAAAGAATACGAAGACGACGGGGAAATAATAAAATGACTGTTGAATTTAAGCTTGTTATATAAGTTTTATAATCTGAAAGCTTAACTAATAGAATTAAGCGTCTGTAGTCTGTAATTTTAGTTTTCATTACAACTAGATTTTAAAAAACAAAGAGCATAATAGTCCAGTCGCTAGAGAATTTTCCGGACATAAATTTGTTACCGGACGGGAGTATTTCCATATTGTAGGGCGGGAAAAGTTAAACATCCCTGTATATTTTTAAACTTCGAAAAAGTGTGCGTTAACAAATGGGGGAGGTCCAAAGTTGACAAAAACCAGGTTTTTAGATCTAGAAGGCAAGGTATGCCTTTTGGAAAGAAATTTTCCAAATAAAAATTGTAGAGAAATTAAAACCCTTCAATTTGAGCCTCAATATGATCAATTTTGTCAATTAGTTATTGCACAAATCCCAAAAAATCATCAAAAATTGTATATATTAAAATTCGTCACGTGGTTCTTAAGTTTTTAACGACAAAAGCGATGCTAAAATGTCAGAGGAAATTCTGTACATATACATACATATGTCATAAATGTGGTCATACCGACCTAGCATTCGGGAGGACACTGACTCAATCAATTCCAGGATCGCCTGCCCTTGTTTACCTGTTAGACCATTTAGGCAAATATTGGGGCTGTAACATTCCAGAGATAAATAATCTTTCACTTCTTTTCTGTCTCCTTTCGTCTATCTAATCTTTCTCTCTGTAACCACTACTCACCCATTACTATGATTCCTAAGAAGAGGCTGAACAGGAAGAGGGTCTTCTGTCTTACTGTTTACCGCAGTCTGGTCTGGAGGGACTGCTTCCCACCAGCAATGCAAGCTAGTGGGATGAAGCACGTAAAACTAAGTGACGTGGTTTAATGTGACAACAGTTCAATTCTGATCTAAGAATTTCTGTGGTTTCCTTGGCTCTCCTAAGCTTAAGCAAATGCTTCTGTCTTCATATCGTCGGACTCATCTCTCTCTTTCCAGGCACCACCAATTTATTCCCCTAATCAAACAGGAAGAAAAAGAGCTTCAGCCCTGCTATGCCGCTTTTCACCAAAGAGTAGATCGGAGGTACTGTCAGCCAACATTAGCAATTGGTGCACAGAAATGGGGAGTGAAGAATCCAAAATTATTTTTTTAAGATTTTTTAAGGTCACAAGTCACATAGTTTACCAGTAAAAAGAGAGAGAACACATGGTTGCATTATAATCCGTATCTCTCTTCTGTAACACGTGTTTTACCTCAAATATGTTTTGATTCCCTTCGTCTAAACGTATCTTTAGACACTACTTCTTTTGATGACTAAATAATATACTTCGTATCAATTAAACGCAGTTTAATGAAATACGTACTTCGTCAGATATGCTCAAGAGATCTCGGCCTGTTTAAGACAAAGAGTTGCGTGATATATAATTAAACCCTAATTAAGGATTTCCTAAAACCGTTTCGATCACAACATTAATTGTTACCCTACGACTGTTTTAATTGTTTGAATTACAGACTCGGCATTTAAGCAGATTAAGACCGTTTCCCAAGTTGTCCTTTGTCAGTCTTGTAGTTATTTCGGAAATCCTACGAGATTGGCGAGCAAATGTCCCTTGAAAGGGGAGGAGACATGGTTTTGTGTCTTAGCATTATCTCTTCAGTACATACGAAATAATGACAAAATTGTGTTCTTGTTTATAAACAAATACATTAGGTACTGTTAATAAGAATTTTATTTTTATGTACCTGCACCCGTTTCGCCAGGTGTTGTAAAACCACAGAATAAAATAATCTTTCCACCTAATGTATTTTTTTAGAAGTACGTTTCCGGCAGGCTCTGTACGAGTGGGAAACGTGGATGGTGCACGGCGGAAAGAAATGGTTAGATTGACTCAGGATTCAGGACAGGAAAGAGTGGAGGTGCGCGCGTCCAATCAGCCTTCGGAATGACAAGCCCAATGATGATGATAATGAATATAAAATATGAAACAATTTGGTCACCGATTTGATTTACAAATAATGAAAGCTAAAGCTGAAAACTTTTATAGGAATACAAAAGCTGTGGTCTAATGTAATTCCAATGGGTTACAGCTTTTAAGTCCGGAAAACTTTTCTACATTCAAGGACAGGGCACTTTTCTATTAGTCTAGGAATTTTTAAAACACACATATAAACAAACAAACAATTTTTACATCTTTATAATTATAGTATTGAGTTGACGTATTTTAAAATACATTTTGTGTGCACTTTGTGAATACTTGACCCTATTTCTTCTATACTTGGTTTAGTTTCTGTAGCGATGTGACCTTCAGTTTGACCGGCGCAAAGTAGAAAAGAATAGCACTAGACCAGAAAAGAAAGGAGACAACTCTCGGCCAAACTCTTAACCGGTGAGGAGCGTATAAAACGTACAGTACTCTACGGAAAAATTGACCATTTTATCCACTATAATTGCATTGCTCAAATATACTGTCATTGGTACTATTTACTACTGAAAATACCAACAAGATTTTTATTTATATTTGAAGACATATTAAAGGCTTTAACGCTTGTTTTCGACTCGCACTACTATACATGATTCAACAAAACTTTTGGCAGGTACTGTATGAAAAAATATGTTTAATGAACAAGAGTCGAGAGTGTAATGAGCTTTTTTCTCCTTACCTACGATTTTGTCAGCGCGCATTCCCAGATATTGGAAGGAGCACATCGCTAGAGAAAGTAAATGAAGTATAGTGGACATACTATTACATCGATAGCTCTCAAAAGGTTTTAGTTTTCGCAAATGGTACGTACTCCATATCGGTACACCTAATGAATCTTCAATTTGTTGTATTTGGCTGTTCCATTGTTGATACAATAGAAGCAATCAGGTAAAGGAGCGGAGATAGTCTTATAAGAGTGGTCCATTTGGAGAGAATAGGGGAGATTTATTGTAGTTAGACGTTGAGGACGTGGGAACGGGCGTTTTATCAGATAAGGGATATTAATATGGTCGACCGATGCGTGGGGCATGTCGCGGGCTCATACACATACGAACACATGCATAATGACCATCTCGATATGTACACACATAGACGACACGTATATGTATGTATGTATGTGCATTGTTAGCGGTCAGCTATTTCATCGATAGAAATTGGATCGTGAACGCGGCAGAGGAAGGGAACGCGGCCAGTGATATTGTAACATGCGGGAAATCCACCTGTGAATTATTGCATAGTTAATGAATGGACAAATGGACGATGCACCTATGGGATAGGTTTCTACTGAATGTGGAATTTATGATCTCTAATAACCGGAGTAATGAAGCATTCATTTCGCATACCCGTACACATACCATGGAAAAATGTGGGCAGAGAATAGTCGCCTGACGTGTACGTAGGTGGTTGGTTGATGGCTGGTTACAAAAATTGTCATAAAGAAGTTTTCATAACTTCGAATATGAGATCGTATTTCATCAGTTTTATGGCTTAAAAGTTTCCGTAATAATGACACCCTTACTGATGGGAATAGTGCGAATAAAAATGTCAATATTACCTTGGAGCCGAAATTTATTTCAAAATTCAAAAGTACAGAGATTATATTTGAAAATAATTTCCGTTGTTTAGAATGTGAGACCACAGATCACACTTCATTAATTCTGATTAGAAATTGCATTTATTTATTTAAAACTTGATGAATTTTATGTTGTGCAGTTTATCTACAAAACATAAAATTAAGAATAGGTTTTAAAACTACCTTCGACATAAAAACAGGCATAATAACTAGCCAGTAGATACCTATAATAGTTAGATTGATGAATAATTTTTGCTGTAACATAATCCTAATAAGTAATATAAATGCGAATGTAACTTTGTTTAACAAAATAATTCGAAGTGGTCTGTATTCTGTCGAAACTGCCAGACGCGGATCGCGATTTCGATCTTTTTGGATCTCATCAGCGCGTCGCAGGCAGCTGCGACAGAACACAGACCAACCTTTACCTGCTGTCTTAACTGCGCGTTTTAGAAAATACCACAAATGGCGTGGTGAGCGCCATCTGTAGTACGATGTAATATTATTAATTATTAATTAATATTATTTTGTTTGATTATGGTAACGTGCCTATCACGTTGAGGTGAGCTACGCCGGGATTCGTTTCAGCAAGTAGATATCCATATTTTTAAATGGACCTTGCTGGAGCATACGTAATCGTAAAATGTAGCATCGTACTACAGATGGCGCTCACCACGCTATTTGTGGTATTTTCTAACTTTGTTTGTTTGTTTGTTACTATTTCCCGCCGTAACTACTCAACCGATCAACATGAAATTTTGTACACACATTGGCAGCGGTACAGAAATGGACATTTTTATCCAGATTAAAATACTCTTCCCGAGGGATAGAAAAAATTCTTTTCAAGACGATAAAAAAGGACGGTATTTACTGTTGTCATTCTACGCAACTTCAGTTTTATCCTGATGATCCTGATCAGGAAAAATTTATCAAATTATTGTATTATTTTCGATAATTAGCGACACGTATTTAAGACATCAATGCGAGCGAATCCGCGGGTTAACGCTTGTAATATTCATAAAAGTTTTGCATTATAGTTGACGCACTCGTCAATAATGCAGTTCGTCGACGGAATGATTGAATGATCTGTGTTCACGTAGGCATAGTAGGTACATGACGATGTATGCACACAATGTAACAAAAAGGAATAAACATAATAGGGAATCTATTTCGGCTGACAGTTTCTGTTGCATCAGCATGTACATTGTACACAAAACCGGAAAAGGTAATGGGCAGGTATGTACATGCATTGTGACAATCGAAATATACCGGTCACCGACAAGGGGCATTATTCAAACAGGATGATTGATTTCCGAAGTAAAGGGGGTATATTGTCTAAATATACGGTCAAACGTGCAGTATTAAGTAGTACAATCAGAATACCCATATTCGTTGTAGGTACTGCCGATATGGTGGTAGATTACGGTGGCTTTCAAGTACAAAAAAATTATTGGGTGGGTAAATTGAATTATTTTCAGATACTTTGTGAAGGTGCCTGATAGAGGCATAGCATAATGACTGATTATTTAGGAAAATATCTAAGAATAATTGCAGTTATAGTGAAATAATGGATATACCCATGTCAACCAGTTGAAGGATTGTAAAAAATGACCGAATTTTAATAAGTTTGTTTTCTAGTATAAGTTTAACGTCGTGTTTCTATTCTTATGTGAAATTATATACAGTATGTGCTGAAATAATTCATTAATTCAGTAAATATGTTTAAATTCCGATGATTCAAAAGGATTGAAATGACAGTCACAACTGAATAAAACATGCACAGTGGATTGAAAGAAATTGGATTTTTCCCTAAAGCGAGGTTTTCTGATTGATGTTGTTGTTTCCTGTTTTTTCTTTTTCATTATGTATTTTGGGGCCAATTGGAGTGAGATAAAAGTTACTCCTGTAAATAAATCAATAAATATCTTTTCGGCGTATTTATTGTAAATCAGGTTATGGTTGTCCAGGCTTTTTGTTGTATTTTTACTAGAGGTTTCCTCTTCATTTTAGAAATTTAATTTTAAATTATTATTATTACTACTGTGTAGCATTTCAGGATAGATTGATACATCTTGAGGACGAAGATTTGGAAGATTTGCTTACTGCATAGAGATGTAGATATTAGGGCTGCGCAAAAACCATATGACTTTGTATGAGAGACAGAAATCTGGAAAAACACTATTCTGTGTTATTCTGGGGGAGAGGTTTACACCTGAACAACATGGTCTTAGATTGTTAAACAGAAATGAAGGTTTTTGATGGAAAGTAGAAGAAAGGATCGCTGTTTATTCTCTGCATGTATAATGGCCGGATTGAGTATGATGTAAGGTTTTCTTTGACAGACGCTTTACAAGAATGGGTGGTAGTAGTAGATATTTCCTTTGCCGATGGTTTGGAAAAAATATGAAAATTCTGTTTCAAAAATGTTAAAAAGACGAAAGAGCCATGTTCTTCTATCTATTCAAGGATAAAACCATTGTAGACCATGTGGGGGAGACGGTGAGACAGTGGTTATGCACTAAGAGAAGAAAATACGGCATACCTATTACCCATGGACAGCAATATTTTAGATAATTTTTGACTATGAAGTCATACAAAAATGAATAGTAAAATCTAAGAACTATTTAGACTCTTTATATATCCAAGCTCTTCTTAATTACAAGTACTTATAGCGAGCGAGATCACACAGATTGAAAAAGGTATTGTAGTGACCACGAGCGTGATTGTGTGCGATCGGGCATACGTGTGTGTGAGCGGCTTATCGATTCGTCGACTAGCCGCGGACGCTTTTCTTCATGTGCGCAGTATCTGTAAACGTGTATGTCGTACCTGCGTTCCGGGAAAGCAATTAAACCGTTCAAAGAAAACGAGACTTCTCTGGACGGCTGGAGAATGTTCCCGAAAGGAGGCAAGGGAGTATAAAAAGGAAAAGACGATCGCCGAAGTGAAGTAGAAATAAATTGACCGTTGCAGAGGTGAATCAAGAGATAAATTGACACTGATAGAAGTGAAATAAATAGAACAGTGAATAGTAACAGTAGTGTAAATAAATAGAATAATTACCGAAGTTTAGTAATAATTTAATAGTGTTTAATAATAATAAGTGTAAATAAATAGTTCTCTTCTTAAAAGCTAATTTGTTAAACCCACGAACATTACAGTATTTTAAAAAAAATTAAAAATTCTATGTATTGGTTATAGTACCAACATCTTAACTTTTTCATTTTTGTTATCGTCATACGTTGTAAACGAATAAGGTAGAACATTGAGCTGTCGTCAATCTTTATCTGGGAATCCTTATAAAATATTTAGAGTTAGGAAAACTGTCAAATCAGCTTCGTAAAACTGCACGGTGGATACGCATACAGATTCAGAGCGGCGCGGCGCTTTATTTGAAGACCAGTAGTAAAATTTTCGGGATAAGCATAAAATTCCTATAGCTACCTATAATGGTTGACAGTAAAACGCCTTATAATATTTGCAATAAAAAGGGCAACCACGAGCGTACATTTTTACTGCAAATAGCACCGGTTAATTGCTGTAATTATTACCCGTAGGAAAAATTTCCATTAATTACCACTAATAATAATTAATGGTAATAAATGGAATTTACACTAGAATGCCATTAGAAATCCCATTCCCGAACTCAATGGGATTTCCATTGTATTCCATTGGAACTTCCATTCCTGAATCCAATGAAAATCCTACTGTAAATTCTTTATTTTTACCTTTATTATTGTTAGTGGTAATTAAACGACATTCTTTTGAATCAAGGTGAAATATGAGGTTTTTCAACTAAAAACAATGTGAATTACGTGAAAATTATTATTCCAAATAATGTCTTGTTTATTACTTTTACAATTTCCTTTAACAATCACATTAACTTCGGCACGTTTTTCTCCATTTTTTAATGTTTTAATCATCTCAAACCAGATCTTCTCTACTTGTAGGTACCGAATTGTTATTGTTTTTTTTTTTTATTCGTATAACCGACGCCAAATNTTATTGTAAATGGAAACAATTATTTTTCCATTTATGCCAAATGGTTTCGAATGGAATTTATAAATTTTACATTGATTCCCATTGAAGTTCAATGGAAATTTTTCCTACGGGTATGGATTCGTTATTTTATATGAATATCTTTCTCGTTAATATTAATGCGATCTTTGCTTAATTTAACGAATCAGTATTGGTACATGATGGTAAAACTTCATAATGAATTTTAATTTAGTTTCTAACTTAACAGTTTAACTCACAATCACTCTTTAATTGACATTTATTGAACTGCAGCAATTGTTTCCAGCTATACTGCAGTTTTCTCAATAGAATTGAGTTGGTCTATTTTATTACATCTTTGTAAAAGTTAGTGAAAAGTTTAACACTTTCTTATTGTTCCTTCAATAAGTATTTATTTGTTCAACAGCTACATGTCGATTGATTATAGATTACTTATTCATGGAACAACTACATTGACACATTCTTGCATACTTTCCCATTAACTGGTACGACTAAAAGCTGTTAAAAACGAACGGGGTCGTAAACAGACATGGTTTTTCAAAAGTTTTTAAATACAAAATGCATATACTTTCTATAATAGATGCCCCTTTTGTATTTTAAATGCTAAATACAAAATACGTATTTTCAAAATACTTTTTTTAAATAAATACTTTTTTGTAGTACCTATTTAAGTAATTTTCAACAGTAAATATTTTTTTAGAAAACCTTGTAGGCATTTGTTAATTTTTTAAATATTTAGAGTTAGATTAATAGTGGTGTTTCCACTATATCACCAGCTGCAAAGATTGAGTATGATTCATGTTTTTCTGTTTGAAATAATTGAGATATAGTTTACGTTATAGTTTCTTCAGTTCAGCAACAAATAATTCTTCTATAAGCTTCCTTATTTGCCTTTGTCACTCCTTTTAATTAGAAAAAGGACACTGACGCCAAAATAGTTTGTTAGTTTATTTAGCGTGAAAGATCACAGACAAAATAGGCTTGCAAATAATTTTATTGACGTAAAAGAATAAAAATAAAAAATCATTCTCTATTAAAATATTTACCACCTCATTTTGTTACCGATCTTTTACATATTGCAATAAGAGAAATAAATGGTTTCTTTAGCTTTGGGTTCATCTAATAAGTGAAGTTTTTCAAATCGTATTCTAAGAATTTTGGATTATAGACATTTATTAGCACACCACAATATCTTGTAGTTTTCAGTTTTACACAGCTGACGTAAATCAATTCGATACTGTTTTGCGGGCTGTTTTGTCGTAATTCAAAAAATTTCATACTTACTAAAGGTACCATAAGTGGTGGAACTTTAATATTCCACGGACCATGACACTGAACCCGAAAAATATATCGATCCAATATTTTAGATTATCCGTTTCCAAGGAGTTTAGATTTTTTTGAGTTCTCTTCAGTTAAACAAGGCATCCATGGATTGTCTTTTTGTCCCTTTTTACGCTTCTAATAGCTTCAATGGCCAATGCGAGCAACTTTCATTCATCAGTTTATATAGCGTTTGATCGGTGATACTAGCAAAACTTTTAACGCTAAAAATGTATTTTGCATTTTACAAATAGAAAATACGTTTGGAAAAGTATTTTAAATAAAAGACAAAATGCATTTTTCAAAAAAGTATTTAAATACAAGATAAAAATAAGCATTTTGTATTTGCATTTTGAATGGAAGTATTTCAAATAAATCACCTCTGGTCGTAATATATGTATTAAATTGGGTATCAATCATTAAGGTAGTGTTCAAGTCTTTAGAGAAAAAGTGTTACATTGCTTCATATATTCAGGATTTCTGATGGAGAGGGATAAAAAACCATGACCAAAACGGTCGAACGAGTGGGTTGGTTTTGTTTCGTTCGCATCGCTAAATATTTAAGTCTGTAAATTAAGCATCTGACAGTTGCTAGCGTGGCGTGGGTAGAAAAATTTATTATGTATTAAGAGATAATACACACCATTCGAATGGTTGTCGTTTGGGTCGTCGTTGTCGCCATATCATCGCGTTCGTCGGACGAGGAGAAATATTTATAACTTGACGTGTAACAAATGATGAGGAAAACGAACTGCAGACGCATTACCGTCACAATCATTTAGCATTTTATTATGAGGAATGAGGATCGGATGGGCGACAGCGAAGCACATGTTGGCTGTCGCCAAGTCAAGTCGTCGTTGCTCGTCATCATCATCACAGTTCGAGGGAAGAGAATAAAAAACGACCAGCCGTTGTAACCTCCTTTTTCCGGTGTAATCAGCCGCCGCACAGCTATTAAAAATTAAATGGTAAAGTGGTGAGATTATAAGGTGTGGCGAATTGAATGAGGTAATGGGATGTTCATTTTTCACGCTTTCCATTCCCTGACCATAAAAATTGTCTTTGCGTGTCGAAATTCTAACGTAAGTAGGATTGTGATTTAAGATATTTCAAAATTTTGCCCTGCTTCCAACAAACAAAAAGGAATGCATAGCAATGGTTATAAATCCGTACCTTCGGTAAGGAATGTGCTGGATTTCTCTTATTATTATTACCATAAGATCGTCAGTTGGTTGGACACGCACCTCCACTCTTTCCCATCCTGAGCTAATCTTCGAATTTCCCTATAACTAGAACAACCCCCAACTATTTGCGAACAGTAATATAATCTAGGTCTGATTCTACCCCTCCTAATTCCCGTTTCTGTCTCAAATTTTCCAATTTCCCTACATGCGTCATTGTTCTAACATTCCACGCTCCGACTTATGAAATATTGCACCTTCTTCTATTGCACTTATTGATGACATCCCCCGAGCTAGTCTTCGGCCGGACATCCGAATAGGGGACTAGTTTATATCCGGAGTTCTTTACCCCAGAGGACGCCATTATTTGATTTGTGTGGTTGTATGTTTTACTGGAGATCATAATGTGGTGGTTTTTCGTTGCCTTCCACATCGCAGTTTTGTGCATCAGAGTGCCATACCGATCCTCGTGATCTCTGCCATCTTGAGTACTGAAAGAGCTGCTGCCCTCTTTCAGGGACTTGTCTTAGTCTGGTTTCTCTTTAAGGACCCCTCCCCCCCATTATGGTTGAATCTATGGTCCTCTTCGCAGGTCATCAAGTTTCATTAAAAATATGACGTTGGGACAAAAGTAGAAAGGGCATCACCGGAATAAATCCGTTCACTAGCTGTAGCTATACGCTTTTCTCTAAATGCCTACCTGTCCCTGTCGCTCCAGTGAGTTTTCCTTCCGTGGGGGGGTCAGATTGCATGGTTATAGATCACCATAACCTAACTAGAAAATCTCATGCCGTCCTGATTGGAATCTAAAGATCCTTGTCGGTTGGAATTGTTGCCTAACGTTTTGTTAGTACCAGTGGATGGATCCAGGATGTGGATTACTGTAGCTGTACTTATTGGACAGACTATGTATTTTAGAACAAAATATATTGTACATTGACCTCTATTACTAAACAAAGTTTCTTTATAAATGGCCTATATATAAAATGTGTATGGAATTATGACTAATTTCATATGATTTTATATAGCGAGATTAGGGAATTTGGACCCCGCTACTTTTATGTATAAAGGTACGCGCTTGGTATTAAAAGCTAGTTACCATGGTGTGTTAAAACCTAGAAAAACGTTTACAATTGGTATCAATGTCAGATGCAAAACTGCATTAGAGTTCGCGCTTGTAGTATTGCGATAAGGCGAAGGGATTGGGCGGTTGAAGCCATGAATTTAAATTTTATGGCGACCGTAATCGTTACCATACGGTAGCACTCGGCTGTAATCGCGAAAGAACAGGTCGACTCCATTCTAGTGATAATTGGTCATCAAAATATTCGTTTAGGTCTTAATATAGTGACGGTTTTAATCCGGGAAATAGGAACGCTTCTCGCGGCTTTCGTTCTTTCACTCTCTTTGGCCACAATCGGCCGGAATTTTTGCATATTAATAGGACTCAAGATGGCTAATAAAAGCACAAATGGAGTCGTTTCAGAAATGCTAATGATTTTACGCTTGGCCGTAGGCCAAAACGAATCTTAATGTCCCGATTAAGACGTAAACGTCAGGTGCAACGATTTACGATCCAGCGAATGTCCTGACAATCTGTTTCGGAACGATTACTAAGAAGGATGACTTATTTCCAATATAGCGCATATATTTTCGATAGTTGATGAAAACTGCTTTAACTGTGATGGTATATCGAAAATCCTATACAGGGTGTTTCTAAAATATGTAGCAAGCTATCGAGGGTGTTAACCAGTTGCAATAAGGAATTGCATAGTGAGTAAAGCAGCATGAACAGGCGAATTTGCAATCCGAAGCCGGCCCTGGGCGTGCCAACGCATAGAGAAATTGCGATAACAATTAAGCAATACATCAATGAAAAATGTAAACAGTGACGCTGGCGGAAAGACTAATAATGTAAATATCAATAGCTTACTACTACGTTACTACACATAACAATCTTTAGACGGTCATCACGATAACAATTATTTAAATAAATTCAATAACACCGATGTCGCAACTGATGGATACAGCAATGTTGTATTTCGCTACGTGATCTTATCAGGGCCGGACTGGCCCTTCACTGTACTATTACTATTACCTCCTGCAAGTTTGCTACTTATTGTTTTGAGTGCTGTAGATCATAGGAACGACTCAGTACTTTTTCATTGCACTCGTAAAGGATTTTTTTTTTAAATTTTTGTTGTTTGCGTTTCTTTAGAAAGACTACCAGAAGATCGCTGTTTGATACGTTTAACCTTTCAATTTTTTTCCTCTCACGACTTTCAAACGAAATAAAGATATCGACCATTATGTCGCTCCACATTGGTCCATTATGGTTCTTTTATTGCACATTTTGTTTTTTGGCCCATTCTTAAAACGCCAACTTTTGACTTCTGCGAAACGATCGAGCCGAATGTAGATATTGTACATACCGGACAACATTTGGTAGGTACCAGAGGGCGTCTTGTCGTGACCTGGCCGTAAAAACTGGTTCACAATCATCATCAACCGCGTGTCCCAATGATGCCACAGTCGTCCGAGTGATCGAACGAGACCGCATCATTAACTGCTAACTGTACCCTTTAATTAAGAACATCTTGCTGCATTGTGTGCAAATGAAGGGGAGGCATGACGGTAGCTGTGTGAAGGACCAGCGTGGTCGCGACTGCTGCTCCTGTCCAGAAGTTCGATAGATGATGGACGATATACCGAAGAAGAAACAAGTCTTGTTCTCCAACTTCTTTTCTTTCTTATTCTGCCACTGAACTATAGAACTTCAAATAAAACAGGATTGTGGTACTGATTTTTAATAGAAAATCTCAAGGCGTTAAGGATAATTGGTGTAACTATTGGGATCCGTCAAATGGGCATATTACCTTAATATTTAAAACTAAAATCATACTAAAATTATAAAGTGAGAAATTATTTATTCCTGTGTAATTGATTTAACACAATTCTAATGATACGATATAAGTATTTTGAGGTTAACAACCTACCTGCTGCAATACAACAAAGTTGCAATAATGTGTTTGCAACGTTCTCTTAAATCGGTTTTGCACGTGCAAGTCATTGATATGATATTGCTTAAATCACCCAGAATCACCTCACCAATTATACAACGTGAATCACTTTTTAAATCCGAAGTTTGTAAAAAGTAGGCAGTAAACTTCCGGATTTGTTATTTCCGAATTTTATAATGTGATTGGCATTAAAAACACGCTCACCTTCAACGAAATTTCCTTTCGGAGGCTTTGTGTCAGCCCAATCACATATTGTGTCAATACTTATCATTTTATCGTAATTTAAAAACTTGGAAATTACACGGTACACTATAGGAACTGCTATAAATTTTCCCTAATCGGCGCCATGTTTTTAGGCTCCTCCCATTTGACGGATCCCAATACACTGCATCTTTTTCTTTTAATTCTGTCGTGACCATTTAATTGAAAAACATAAATTATCTGCTTTACTTAAGTCCAATATCCCTGAAGTCAATTTTACAACGTTTATCATTAAGATAAAAGAGATAAGAACGCTTTTGCTCCTTCTTTATAAAAATCTAAGGTTTGCGTTAAAAAGGGATGTCAGAAATAGTTTAATTTCTTTTATATATACTCCCATTCTTCTTTTTTTATATACAATTTATTGGTCGATTATACTATTAACAATTTTAAAATCAATCGTTCGGTTACCTCTATTACATTTGGTCTGATATCTCTAATATCTCTAATATTCCATAGATTTAGAGAAGTCTCTTAAGCTAGGTTTTATGCTACAAAAGACTTCAATGGATTACAATTTCAATTGTACTTTACACTTTTTGTTTTTAATACAAAACGTATGGGTTATTTCTGTACTATTTTCCATTTTCATCAGGATATGAAAGTTTGTGTTAAATTCAGTAGTTGCATTCTGTTTTATTTTAGCAATGAAGGGGACTTATAAGCAGGTAATAAGGATGACAAATCTTAATAATGTAGCTACTTGCATGAACGGCTATGCCTTACTTTAAGCTCTTGTTAATGACTTACAATAGATATTGGATCCTTTAGTTACTAGGGTTTAATTTAATACTTTAAAAATGAACGTGCTTATTTCAGAACCATTTATATACTTCGGATGACAGTTTCAAAAATGTATTCGTCTATAACGTCACATCATTTTTCAAAATTAATTGAAGGAGATCAATATCTTAATAATGATAGATACACTAGGTAATTTTATAGAGGTAGACACATACAAAAAAGTGATGACATTTTTATATTCACAATTAGATACAATATAAATTAACAGAACCAACTGAACTAAAAGCAGTGTCTACAGACGCGTTTAGATTATGCGAGCAAGAACATAAAGAGCACGAACGAAAATACTGTAAGCTGTAAATTCACTGGGCAACATGGATTTTTTCTTAGGAACACCACAATTATCAGAAATGGAAAGGAGAATAAATAGAAAAGAGGATTGATAATCGTTTTCGATGTATTTTTCAACAACGAACTGGAATCTGCCACCACAATTGCTTCAGCAAATTGATATTTTGAGATATGCTAATTTCGAAACCAAACAAGTCAAATTTAGCTACTTCTGGAATGTATAAGTTTGATGTATGTATATGTACTGAAAAACAAAAGCCAGTTTGTATATTTACGTTGGTAAATTAACTTGGTGCATGTAATTCAACAATTAAATTAAATTCTCTCCGCGGATTTAGCCTAGTGGTTTCAGTATGCTCATGATTTAAGTTTTAATTGGATGAATTCAGAGTATACGAGACACTAACATTTATCTCGGGTGCTTTCACATTTATTACAAGGCTCATTTCATAATTAATTAACCGAAGAAAATTACATTTGAATGACTCTTGCTGCCTTTCATTGATACATCAGGAATAATAGGAATATGGGTATAATATTAGCAGGTAAAATACCAGAACATTATTCAGTTTTGAATGGGAAGCATACAGACAAAGACGAGGTATAATTATGATTTCAGTACTTATTATGTTATACAATCTATTCACAAAACGATTTATGTTGATTTATTTTATTCCGTTTAAATTAACAGAAACGATTAGCAACTTAAATAATCTATGAGTCGGTATATTGTGCTTCATATAATATAATTATCCATTTATGTCACTGTGCAATCCAAGGTTTGAAATTCTGAAGTCGTTCTAATAATAAAGCCAGATTCATAATATCGACTAAGTTACGGTCAAGTTACCGTCAGATTAAAATATCGTTGGAGAGAAATATCGTGATCAATTGGCTGGACAGTGAGTTCAGCGTTACTTAAACGCAAATAATTCCATATAAAATGTATACTGTAATATTTTAAGCCGAATTTATATTATCGGTCAAATCACCGTCAGATCAAAATATCGTTTGAGAGAAATATCGCGATCGATTGGCTGGAATACAACTGACTGAACCATGACCTGATCATTCTTTATACTGTGAATGTAGCCATATTTAATCCTGATTCATACTATCGGTCAAATCTTGCGCACGGTTCAATCATAGTCAAATCAAAGTATCGTTGGAGAGAAATACCGTGGTCAATTGACTGGGCCGTGACTTGAACGTGTCATATGAAACATAGGTATGCGGTATTTCAATTGACTGTGCCTATGACTGTGAGAGGATCGTCATGTGACTGTGATCGGACTTTGACATGATTACGACTTAACCGATTGTATGAATCGGCCTTAAAAGTTACATTTTAAAGTTCGTAATCATTCTGACTTCTCAGAAACTGAAGAGTGTATTATTCCAGTAGAGTTAAACATTGACAATGTCCGTATTTAAAAATAAATGCCTGAAAATGATAAAAACAATAACACATAAGTATTTACTTGAAAAGCTTCCGTTTATACTGGGCGATCGGTTTATTTATCAACATTGCGCGACCCTGTGTTTCAATACTGTCATCAGTGCCAAATATTATTAACAAACAATTGCCAATAAAGCATGCCGATGTTTTTCGCTTGTTATCTGACGAATTGGGTAGCTCGGATTGCGGCGCGATTAAAAGTTCACAGATGAAAGGGAATAATCGCGGGAGTCTTCTGGCAATGACAGGCGAGCACATCGCGCACATACATGCAATACACGTACGACTACAAATACATACATATATAGAGAAGAGGAGTCGATAAAAAGCGTGCACGTAACATGACAAGATGACAGGCTACATCAAAGCCAATATAAACACACAACTCCCGCTATTGCTAATGTGTTGATCTCTGGGCCTAATGCAGCCGATAAACTGAAGGAGTTGTGTTTTACGTCTTATATGATGAGTCGACGTTGGCGGCTTATTTTTAGTTCGCACGCATCATATCTACACATGTTCTCCTTTCTTTGACGGTTGTTATAAGTTTTACATAAAAGAAACAAGTGACAACTGTGCGTTTCGATTATTTTTTATTTTCCTTCGCTATGCTAAGCGTTTGTCAAAGTTGACAGCTAACAGATCAAAGTTTTGATTGTTTAAATTGCCTTCTATCAAACGGGAATGCTTACGTAACACTATTTCCGTGGAAAATTCTATAAACTGCTACCGCTAGCTAGGAATTCAACATTAAATAAGCTCATTCAAAGTATGGAGCTTGCACCATACATTATTTAACGTATCTCTTTTTTTATTGAAACGTAAGGATAAATTATAGATTTCTTTGTTAGATAACGTTTAGATTTCATTTGTATAGTACCTATGCTCAAATCTGTAATTTATTGATACGATATTAAGTAAGAATCAATAGGAAATCAATAGTAACTAACCGCAAACTTCATTAACATTAACGAGCCTTCAAACAATAAACATGAAACAATTGTATCGAAATCGGTTCATCTATTTGAGATACGAACAGACAGATAGACATACTGACAGTGCATTTATATGCTCCCTTTTCTGTAACGAGGTTAAAAAAAGCAACAGCACCTTCAATAACAACCAAAGTCGTAAGTCACCCAGCCAACAGATTGCAATGCAAAAAAGAATTGACTGGAAGTTTCCGGAAATATTCAAGAGCTTTTCATGACGATATAAATGAGGGATTCACATCCGGCAGGATGTATCTCACGGCTGATATAAACAGTGCCCGAGCGAATTATTAAACAGTGAAATAAATAAGGGATGTTAAATGAATAACTGTTTATGGTGTTCGAGAATTACTAGAAAATTCGTTACATTTTCTTTGTCTATCTTAAAAATGCTGAATGCATTTGTTAATTTGAGATACCAAAAACGAAGAGATTCTTGTTTATACTTTGGTGAGATCAAATTGGTCACTATAACAAATTTCCTAAGCTTTTTTTGAGATCAAAGCCAAAAGAATACAAAATAATGGCATTTGTAAATATCATGTAAATGATTTTAAATATTCTGTACTTACTTTGCTTTCAATTTTGAGAAATGTTGGGCACATTTGTCCTACCTGAAACAAATAGAAAAATATTATATAATTCAGTTATTTTCATAACGAAAAAAGTTATTCACATTTTATTAATATGATCGGAAATTAAATGAAACCTGTTCTTTTCCGTATTAAAATATGTTTGCACATAAAATATAAGTTAAAGAACTGATTCGCTGTGTTAGGAAGTGTAAACCATTACTGATGTAAATCATAAACGATAGGAACCCTTTCATGAAGATTAGTCAGCAGGTAAACGAGTCAAATTTCCGATACTTTTTGTGCTCAAAGGAAAAAGAAATTATTGCTCATCCGGCTGATAGTTGCCTATCTATTATCCTAGCTACAAAATAATATGCGTTCATCGCTAATCAGATAGTCGGGCCCGATGTCAAAAAAAAAAAACGTTGGGAGTTGTGTTTTTATTCGAAACGTGCGCGCATAGCGATGCCGGAATTTACTCGTAAAAAATAGTAAAACAACGAAAAAAAGAACCGATAGCAGTGACGGTAGCACTAGCGCTGATTAATAACATGGTCCGATGAAACTTTCACGGTTTTTTGAATAAGCCGAAGCTATTTGTAATGAAATTATGACGCGGCTGGTCGAACCCATGGTGTTGGTAGCTTATCATAGCAAAAGCTTACGGAAAACGGAAGCAATATTTTACGATCTTCCTCATCCGGAGCTGATACAAATGAACTGCTTTTGCACAGCAGATTCAACCTTAAAATAAAACCACCATAGTCACCCACACGACACACCACAACCCTTTGTTCCCCCCATCTCGACCATTTACGTGGAATTAAGTCACTTACATTATAGAATTATTACGTAGATTATATAATGTCGCATTCTAGATAAAAGGTTCAATAAATTTTAAATGGTTTGTGATTTTATTGCGCTTGTACGTATACGTAAATGGCCTAGCTGCGTTAATAATATTATTACATTAGATTTTCAGTTTTCTTCGAAATATCAAATGTTTCCGTTACAGGCAAGTGAAATTTCTTTATGAAGTATCCTAGCTTCAACGCGAGCAAAACTGCGAGTAAAACCTATTATGCAATTTTGTACACATTGTCAGGGGTACAAAAAAAGACGTAGAATTCTTTTTCATCACCATAATAAGGTCGTCAGTCCTAAGACTGGTTGGACACGCACCTCCACTCGTTCATATCCTGAGCTAATCCAGAGAAAATACTGTTCTCGAGGGATAGAAGAATTAGTTTAGTGGTTGTCGATAATCTTTGACATATACTTAGTGTTATTTTTTTTGGTACAACGATAAATAAATATTATTATAGGTATATGTAACTATTAAGTAATGTTAAGAAACGTGTATGTCTTGTTGTTAGTTCTTAGTATTTTACTTTTGTGTTCTTTTTCTAAAAGAGGGTAATTTTTATGGTAGCAAAAAGGTTAGTAGTGTATATACATTAAGGAGAGTTCGTGACGGATAGTCAGCGCGGTCGGACGTCTTAACCATTAGTAATATATATAGTTATAGTTCATCAATCAGAAAGAATATTTTTTAACCACACCACAATTATTAAAGTTTATAAACAATTCCATTGTGTTTTTGTCGCTTAGGACATAAACACGAGCGACGCCTAGCACAAAATAAAAACGATAATAGAGAACGAAAATAATTGCATGGCAATTAAAATGCCAACGAAATGGTAACTTTTACAAAGTAAAGCAAATAATGGTAAGTGATGCATTAAATTAATATTTATGTTTGGTATTTATCTTAGGATCACAGAGGAATTGAACAAGAGGTACAGAAGGAAAATGGAACATAGTTTCGAAAAATTCAGTATTTCTCAATATGAATTAGATAAAACATACAATTGAAAAAGTAATTGGCTTTAACTAATATTAAAACATCTGGCGAGAATATTCTAATACTTCAACCGCATGTTCAAAATATTGTAACCACCAAAAGGATGTGGCTGACATTAAATTAAGACGGTGTAATTTTATTACTTATAATGTTTTTAATAAAGATAGGAGACGAAAAATTAGAAGGTGGCTGATTTTAGGTATTTAGGAAGTCAGATAAGTTAGGACGAAAGGAGTATATAGGAGCATATAAAGCAGAGGATAGCGTAGCGTCGTGTCGCCTTCAATAAAAAGAAGTCACTATGCTCGCGAACGGTTAATTTAGAAATTCGAAAAAGGTTGTTAAAAGTGTATGTTTGGAGCACGGCGCTGTACGGGTGCGAAATATGGACAGTGCGCGCGGCGGAAAAGGAAAGGTTAGAAGAGTTCGAAATGTGGTGTTATAGGCGAATGACGAGGATACCGTGGATAGAGAAGGTTAAAAATGAAGAGATATTAGAAAGAATAGGAGAACAGAGGACTCTATGGAAGTCAATAAGAAATAGGCGAAATAGGGCACCTTCTAAGGCATGTCTAGTTAGAGACATATTAGAGACAGAAACGGAAGTTAGGAGGGGAAGAGGTAGACGTAGATTAGATTACCGTTCGCAAATAGTTAAGGATGTGGATTGCTCCAGCTTTAGGAAAATACGAAGATTAGCTCAGGATAAGAAAGAGTGGAGGTGCGTGTCCAACCAATTGACGACCTTATGGTTATGATAATGTTTTTCGTTAATTCTAATTTCAGTGAAGAGAACCCGTGCGGCGAAAACAAAACAATAAAGCAGGACAAACAAGGATTGTCCACCTTTTCTTATTAAGCAATTTTCGTTTAGTTGATTGTTGCTGTTGTTTACACAAATTAAAAATAAATAGGTAATATATATTTAAATACATTATTTACAAAAGTTTTATGTGCTCTGTGCCGCTATATACTTATACAAAAACGAACGTACTACCTCAATATGTTTTACTCTTTGAGTTCAATCGTTCCATTCAAAAATTAACTGAATAGGAAAAAAGAAGGTCGATAATAAATTGCCCGTTTGTCATCAGTGCTTGACCTCAATCGCAAACTCGAAGTGATAAAAGTTCAATCCGTCAGTTTTGGGGAGAGTTATTCATATATCATAGACACGACAGCCTGAAAGGCTCCCACTCAATATTGGCTGATTAATTGTCGGCTCGAGTACGACAAAAAAACCGTCAGGATTTTAAAAAGGACGAGTTTGGTTTTAGCAACGCAACGTCAAATTCGATAGCGGAACTTTAGTCACAAAAGTTATCATAAACAAATAATGTAAGGCTTCGTTCTTTAAACATTAACAATTAATGCAAATTAAATCAATTTTGTTATGTGGTTTTTACCCTTTGTTCCTCTTGGGTGGAATAAGGATTTTTGTGCTTTTTAAAGGGAGTTGGCACCACAATATTTTATTATAATAATTGTCGTAGAAAACATAAAATAAAAGAAGAAAAAAAAAACACTAAAATAAAAAGATAACACAGAATAAAAAAGCATTGAAAAATGTCAAAAGTGCTGCATTTGGTATTTTTAATTTGTATATCAAACCATCAATAAATTTTTGTGATAATGTGTTAATTTCTTGTAGTTTCGATTTTTTTAAACTTTTCAAAGATATTATTTTTCTGACTTTTTCGTATAGATATACTTTATTACTAGTAATGTTACAATGAATAAAAAGTTTTTGCTCAGTATTCTGCCGAAAAGTCAGATGCTGAGCGTAATTTTGAACTTTTTGTTCTGACAAGCCGCACACGTAGAGAAGTAAATACTAGGAAGGGAGTCAAACAAGGATGCACACTGCCAAAAACTTTTTAATCTATATATACATCGAAGACGCAATCGACATCATTAAAGATAGAACCACTGTACGAATATATACAGGGGCAGAACCTATTATCTAGCATCTAGCAAGGAGGAGGCAAGAGGTATTGACAAAACTCTATGGTATGAAAATAAAGGTAAAACAAAAATATTGGTATGCAAGACAAGAAAAGGTAGGGAAAGAGCGAATATAAAGATAGAAGACGAAAAATTAGAAGAAGTGACTGATTTTAGGGATCTAGAAAGTCAGGTAACTTAGGATGGAAGGAGCAGTAGAAATATAAAACAGAAGATAGCGCATGATCAAGTCGCCTGCAACAAAAAGAAGTCTCTTCTATATTCGTGTACGGTTAATTCAGAAATTCCAAAAAGAATGTTTAAGGTGTATGTCTCGAGCGGGCCGCTGCACGGGTGCAAAACAGAGGTACTGTGCGCGACGAAAAAGGAATGGTTAGAAGCGTTTAAAATGTGGTGTTACAGAGAGAACTGAATAGAGAAGGTTAGAAATGAAGAGATATTAGAAAGAATAGGAGAACAGAAGACTCTATGGAGGTCAATGAAAACAGGCGATATAGGTTGGTAGGACACCTTCTCAGTTATGAAGGGTTAGTTAGAGACATATTAGAAGCAGAAACAGGAGTTAAGAGGAGTAGAGGTAGACCTAGATTAGATTACTGTTCACAAATTGTTAAGGATATGCGATGTTCTATAGTGTTAGGGAGATGCAGAGATTAGCTCAGGATAGTTCCGACTGATCAGTGGGGAAGTAGCTATAATAAGTGGACTACTATTATACAACAATCTTCGCAGTTCATCTCCCCAACCTCCCTCCCTCACCTCTTTACCCATTTTCCACTCAACACTCTCCCCTTACCCAAACTTCTCCCATTTTATTTTCCGATCTACCAACTCGAGGAGGGTTTTTAGTCGGTAGGCGCCCCCATCGGTAGTGAATCCGACACTATCCCCCTTTTGGGGGGTGACTTTAGAAGATTTCCCCTCCTCGAGGTTAAAATAAACAAAAAATATATGCAATTTTCAATAAATACGTAGAGACAGGGTAGTGAACTGCACTTGCAGTTGCGATATTTTATAACGTGTCAATACGTCGATAAACTACTAAGCAAATAATTATAAACAACTTGAAGCTAAATTTTCAGTATTTTACTTGTTAAATGTCCTTGGCCCTGAGCAAGATCCAGGCCCGTAATGAAACAAATTGTACGTTCAAAATTACAAAGACGATTTGCCAGCTCAATTGTCACTAGATTGAAAAATTGTATAACACTTTTTTGTTGTATTTTATGTCAGGAAGCCATGGTTTTTTTTTTTTTAATTATTATAAATGGGACACCCTGTATAGAAGTAATCATCAAGCGACACAGTTGCTAATACTTCTCTCCTAATTAGCTCCAGCATACGGTGTTCTTAACGTCACAGTAAAAAACTTTTTTATGACATCCTTACTAAAATGACTTAATTATGAAAATAGCAGGTATAAAAACCTGAATGAGATGGAAAGCGCCGTTCTTAACAACCTGCATGCAGCTACGACGCTGGAGACGTATCTTTGGAATGTTGTTATTATCTAAGATTTAATGATAATGGTAAACATCGTTTATGAAAAAAGTATTCTTACGAAACGAGAGTCACAACTGATGCGGTTCCCATAATGGTTTCCACTAACCATCCACATGTAAAAAAGCAACTTGGTAAAAAGTAGGCAATAATCATTAAGCTGGACTTCCAGTCCTTCCAACATCAGGTATTAGAATCGAGGGTAGTAATGCAATGAGAAAAAGAAAATGCATACAGATTATTGTGGTTCATTTTTTCCCGGCTATTATTTTTTAATTTCTGCTTTTGAGGTGATTTCTGTGCGTCTCTAATTATTGGCTTGATGAAATTTTTTGGTTAAGGTTAATTAAAATTTTTTAAACTAGATTAAGCAAGTTATTATTCTTCAATATTCATGCCTGACAAAGTCATTCTGTTCTGTTTACATTAAGAAGGGACGATAAAACTTTTTTTATTATTTTGTAGAACAGCGCATGACAGTTAAACATAAGAATTGGTACTTTTTTGTTATTTGTCCCCCAAAAACTTCATGTTTTTCTGCATTAAACAATTGTTTATTTATTAGTAGTACATAGATGTGCAATACAAATTTTCGCGAAGAAAACACGCAGAAATGGTAGAAAACAGTAAATACGCTAGACAAAACGTTTCAGTCCCTCTCCAGTCTCTCAGAGTCTTTCAGCGTCTCTGGGAGCATCTCTCACAGTCTTTCACAGTCTCTCAGTTATTGCCTAGGTGTTTTTATGGATCTCTCACAGTCTCTGTATGAGAGACTCGAATGATAAAATTGTTAATTCAGGGATTCGAGTCTCTCACAGAGAGACTGAATGAATAAAACTGAAAAATTGGGATACGAAATGAGGATCTCTCTATGAGCCACTCGAGTCTGTCGTTCAGAGACGCTAAACAATTTTTTTGACAGTCTCTCGACAGTCTCTCTCAGCGACACCAGAGAGACTCGATGAGAGACAGACAGAGACTCGAGTCTCGCTTTCAGAGACTCTGAGAGACTGAACATTTTTATCTCGAACAATCGCACCGAACCTATTTCGGAACGGTGGTTTTACATGTTATGTCGTTTCATAATAAGGTATCACATTGGGTATATAAAACAACAATAAAGAGACACCTAACCTCGTGACATTATTCTAACATCACCATATGAAGAAACTTCAATCTGTCAAATCTACGTAACCAAACCTCCATAATCAGCAAAACTACAACCGACAATATAGTATCTATTATTATGGCACATGTACTAAACTTGCATCAACAACCACCCGAAATACGTTTTTTTAATAAGGGGTTTAACAACCTTGTGGACAGTTTCTCCTTCAAAATTAATTTTGAATATCAATATCTAGACATTTACCTAGATGATGAAGGGGGTGGGGGTGGGTAGGATCGAAAGAGGAGGTCTCCCCTATCACTCTACCATAAAAAGTTCGTGGCGGTCTCGCCCCCATAAAAAGTTATGGGGGTTAGATGGGGGTGGGGGTAGGGGAGATCGAAAGAGGGTAAGGGGGATCGAAAGAGGGTGGTCACCTGAGTAAAACTACATAAAAAATTTGCAGCGGTCTCACCCCCATAAAAAGTTAGGGGGGTTGNGGCGGTCTCACCCCCATAAAAAGTTATGGGGGTTGAAAGTTGATTATTTTGACAATTTTCATACACTATAATTCAACTAAAATTCAAAAACAAAAAATAGTTTCAAGCGGGTGGAGGTGGGGGATCGAAAGAGGGTGGTCACTTGAACAAAACCCGATAACCTAACCTAACCTACCCCATTGATAAAGATATTTAAATAATGTTTTATATAACTTTCTCAATATTTTTATGTATTTTTCATTAGTTTTACCTTTGAATAGTGTTTAAGAATGACTATATAAATATTGAACCCCTATAACTTTTTATGGGGGTGAGACCGCCACCCAATATACTACTAATAAACAATTGTTTATTAAAAGAAACACGATTTTTTGGGTGGCAAATAACGAAAAAGTACCTAAAAACTAACGAAAGAAAAATTTATTTGTATTAATAACTTTGAGATTTATAAAATACGTTTGGTTATTGCTCTTGTATTTGAATTTCCTAAAAAATATTGCTAAAGCACTTAACGATTTGTCACGCACATATTGCCATCTACATATAAACGAATTTAACGCGGACGAAAGCGGTTTTTGTTTTAAATCGGATCCGCTACAGATTTACAAATACGGCGATCATGGGAGAAAATAACGTAAGAAAATTATTCATAGTTGCAACAAGAATGCATGCATATTATCTACAAAAGCACACAAGCAAACAACCATTACATTGTGGTGTATGTGTGCCCATGTAAAGTCACGTGCAGCCGTGAAATTGGAAACCACAAAGATATTAATACCATGTGAAATATAAGCCTCCAAGATAAAAGATCGCGAAACGAAAAGTCAATGTTTCTGGAAACTTATAAAATACTAATATTATTATTGATACGTATGTGTTTAATAAAACGATTAAAAATTAAAAGAGCAATTAAGAAGAAAAATACAAAAATATTGCTGTACTTTATACATAAACCCTTAATGCAAACACTTGACGTTTTATGGCTGGATTTTCAAGAAAATCGTTGTTTCGGTTTTATGGCCTTCATGGACCGTGTTTCATGTTAGACATTACAACGCAATGGGGTTCGTAAATCACGAAAACTACTTCAATTTTCGTAAGTGTTAATAAACTGTGCTCTTAATATTATGAAATTTATTTTGGAGAGGTGGTTATAGTGTTAACGCAATCCAATACTTTTGATTTAATCCACTGATGTTTCATATTTGTACCGTCATGTAACCTCCACAGCAGCTGAATCAAATTCAAAACATTTATTTGTTCGAAAAATGGTATAGTTAAGGATGGTTCACGCTGCACCGTTTCGAGTCCGGATCGTATCATTCATTGTAGACTATTTGTTCAAAAAATGGTATAGTTAAACTTGGTTCACGCTGTACCGTTTCGAGTCCGGACCGTATCATTCATGCTAGACTAAGCTAAAACATGTTAAAACGTCGGGCTTGGAACGAAGTGAATGTGAAGTGACAGACAATGCAGTTTTCACAATTAGAGCTGAAACTGCACAAGAAGAATTAGAAAAGTTCAACAAAATCACAAGGAGAAGATGGAGCAAGAAAGAGAATTCATAACATTTTAATCACAAATAACTAACAGAAGAAGAAACTAACTTCTGCGGGTATTTTAGAATGTCTAAAGAAGGTAATCATACTTTGCTTGCAATGCCTTTTTTCTGAAATAATACACGATGCCCCTGGGCTCGATTGTGTGAACGCAAAGCCGGAACCCATACGGTGTAGTGTGAACTACCCTTTATGCGAGATTGCTTTTTGTTTTAGCTCTTAACTATCTGGAAGATTCACATAAAATGCTGGGCGTCATATTTTTAACCTTTAATATAATTTACAATGTAACGAGTCAAGAAAATCCGCTGAATTATATGTATAAGCAAAAATAATCGATCAAAGTTTCCCACCTGGGAACTCAAATCATCTGTTTCACTTTGCAGTTGTCGTAAAAGTGGGAATACTGTATATTATAAAAGAAACCGTCTGCGACATTACATACAGAACAAAATCTTCGCGTTTCGTATTCAGTTTATACACCATAAAACAGAATTGCATCGATAGCAATACTTTAACAAGCGAAGCCATTGCAGTTCCGTTTCGTCTATTCAAGTTAAATTGTCTATATCATTTTATTCGCGGAAAGAAATGCACCGACGACGTTTCGGCCGTTATTAAATCGGTGCAAAATCACGAATCGCGGCCGTGATCTCGCAAACGCACCAATAAAGTACACCTCCTTGCAATACCGATACGCACACTAAAACATACATAGAAATCTGCAACAGATCAGCTGCAACTGCAGCATCAGCAGCAGCAAAGGCCCATTGTCCAACCGATGGTAATAAATACGGGCTGCATTGTCAGTACACACCGTGGAACAGATACTTATCTCGTTTAAACAAAAGAATTCAAATTGAATACCAGGATAATGCATGAATGCTCGTTATTTATCAGTTACCGTTTTCATCTTGTCAACCCTCTACCTACCCGAGAATAGCTGACGACACTAGATGCATAAGAATTACAGAGGAACGTTGCCAACTTCTATTCTCAAAAACATGACACATAAATCACTAAACCATTATTATTAATTAAGGGCATCATAAGCAGACTAAGTTTATTATGTTAAAGGGTATAATATATTTCACTGCTAATTTTTAACAGCACTTAATAAAATTTTGCTGAAACTTTTTCACTTTTTAACTCCAAAAATATCCAATGGTACAGGGTACATCCTTTGCAACATTTTGTATGACCTTATCAAATACGTTCAACAGCTCCATCAAATCAAATTTGCAGATGTGTCTCGTACAAGTAGTTACCTACTTCATAAGGTCGGCAGTCCTAAGACTGGTTGAACACGCACTTCCACTTTTTCTATCTCGCTTATTTCTTATTGACTTCCATAGAGTCCTCTGTTCTACTATTCTTTCCAATACCTCTTCATTTCTAACCTTTTCTACCCACGATATCCTCATCATCCGCCTATAACACCACATTTCGAACGCTTCTAACTTTTCTTCCGCCGCGCCCACCGTCCATGTTTCGCACCCGTGCAGCGCTGCGCTCCAAACATACAACATTAACAATCTTTTTCGAATTTTAAAATTAATCGTTCGTGAGCATACAAGTGCTTCTTTTTATTGAAGGCGACTCGACTCTGCGCTATCTTCTGCTTTATATCCCTACTACTCCTTCCGTCCCGACTTTCTAGATACGTAAAATGTGCCATTTTTTTCTAATTTTCCGTCTCCTATCCTTACATTCGTTCTGTCCCTACTTATCCTAATTACCTAATACTTATTTCTTTTGTGCAAAACTAATTGCATCAACAGTGTAACTCCCGAACCTCCTCAACAGTTAAAATGTAGAAATCAATGAAGCTGGTTGTTCTGTCAATGCGCAAAGCGCAACCCATGAGTTTCTGAAATGCCTATACGTATTTCCCATGCATGTATAAGGTATAAATAATGACCGGTCCAAACCGACCGTTTGTTATTAGTTACGCCGCGCTGACCAGTAGGGTTGGCCGCGGTGGTGCGACCACGTTCTCTCTCCCTCACCGACCTTGGTACGTTCGCCATGCATGCACATACAATATCCATGTACGCTACTTCCAACGAATAATCAGATATAGGCCTTTTGTGTGCTCATTGAAAAATTATATCGGTCTCATAAAACACGATCACAGATACGGAATACGAATTCAGGTATGCGCTCTCGAGCAACGCCCTGCTCCCTTGTTGACCGCTCTCCCGAACCAAATCCGATAATAATAATTCGTTTTAATATTGCCAATTAATTGTAGATAGTTGGCATACACTAACCAAGGTGCAAATTGGGCTTTGGTAATATTTTAGGCGAGCTTTGCAGCACTAACGTGAGGATAATTCTGTGGACAATAGAGGGAAAAATAACACTAAATAAGGTATAGGTAGATTTCTATCTACCGAAAATTTAATGACTGGTTGATATAGCAAATACAGAACGGTTAATTTAGAAATTCGAAAAAGATTGTTAAAGGTGTATGTTTGGAGGGCGGCGCTGCACGGGTGCGAAACATGGACGGTGAGTGCTGCAAAAAAAAAAGGTTGGAAGGTTCGAAATAAGGTGTTACAGGCGAATGATGTCGATACGAAGATTAGAAATGAAGAGATATTAGAAAGAATAGGAGAACAGATGGCTCTGTGGAAGTCAATAAAAAATAGGCGAGATAGGTTGGTAGGACACCTTGTCAGGCATGAAGGTCGAGTCAGAGACATATATTACAGGCAGAAACGGGAGTTATGAGGAGTAGAGGTAGACCTAGATTAGATTACTGTTCGCAAATAGTTAAGGATGTGGGATGTTCTAGTTTTAGGGAAATGCGAAGATTAGCTCAGGATAAGAAACAGTGCAGGTGCATGTCTAACCAGTTTTAGGTCTGACGACCTTATGATGTTGATGATATAGCATAATTACCAGTCTTAACCATTAAAGGGAACATTATGTAATTATCGCAAATGAATAGTAGTTTCGGAATAAAAACAAAAATACTGAATCAAAAGTTAAATTTAAACAAAAAAAAAGGAGATGTTTCCGCTGTCGACAACGGTTCCCTCAAATTGAACTCATGGTACGGCGCATTAAGTAAGTTACTCGTACAGCCCCTGTCGTAACTGATAACTGAAACATATTCACGAAAAATAATACAATTGAAAACTTATTTCATATTGCCCTTCGTTTAAATGGAACTTATTTTTTTTATCTATATTATCGCTATCAATTAAGATTTATAATAACTTTCAAAATTCAGTCTGCATTAAAAAAGAAGTAAAATGTAACTGTTGTTCTTTTCAGTCATAATTTGCTATTTAAAAAAGTAGACATTGTTTTCGTGCAAATCAAATCAAAGTCCATGAGGTCTTTGAGCAAAAAGAAATAAAAAAAAAAAGAACAAGAGAACAAGATAATGAACTTGTCATGCGATGGTATCGCTTACCCCACAACATTTTCTTTCTCATTCGGAATTTGACACTTGCATGCAACATGATATTCGTCAGAAATATTTCAATA
The DNA here is from genome assembly GCF_000699045.2 of Agrilus planipennis. Lineage (NCBI taxonomy): Eukaryota > Metazoa > Arthropoda > Insecta > Coleoptera > Buprestidae > Agrilus > Agrilus planipennis. Next base: position 75,849 of record NW_020439170.1, on the reverse strand, counting down.
ATACTACATTTGTACGTAATAAAATGTCGTATCACAAGAGAGTGCGTGATTTACTTTGTAAGACCGATATTGCTTCTGCACGCACGCAAACCTTTTGTCAAAGAAATCGCTTTTTCAGCAAGAAGTACAAAGTATTATTATTCATGTTCCATTTCAAAGCAAGCAATAGCAGCTGAATAAGTAAAATGAGTTCAAAATTCTTGTTATATTAACTACTTAGTGATAAGGATACTTGCAATTTTATCGTCCTTTTTTGCCTCAGGCAATCACGAAAAATTAAATGTTTCTAGCTATTAATATTTGTTTTAACAATATTAGACAATAGACAGTTACATAAACAACTCTTACAGTTCTTATCACATTGATGAACAAAATTAACCAAAATTAAAGCTATAATCTGTATATATAAAAGAAAGTCGTGTTAGTTACACCATTTATAACTGAAGAACGGCTGAACCGATTTGGCTGAAAATTGGTAAGGAGGTAGCTTACAACCAGGAGAAGCACATAGGATACTTTTTATCACGTTCCACGAGAAAAACGTGGTATATGTAAACGCAACTGACATGGAATGACAATACGCAAATGACAGCAAAACGAAAAATTTATAAATCAAATCATCTAGCCGTTCATTTGTTAAAAATGGTATAACAAAACGCAACTGACAGCTAAACATAATGCTGTCTATGGTTAAGTACTTATGGTGTTTTATTTATAGCCAGATTTACCTGAAATTTGGCTTTAATGCTTTTTCATATAAAATTAGTGACATACATACCTATTTCAACATTTCACAAAATTCTACCTCTTTAGGAAGCTGAAAGGGGTTTGCAAAGATTGTATGTTTGTTTTTGGTCCGATTTACTTGAAACTGGTTAAAAAATCTCTGTTGGAGGGGAGGGGTGGTGCGGAGAAGTTTCAATGTTTAAAAGGAACATATATTATTTGTGGTCAGATTTACTTGAAACTTGGTCTTAATGGTCTCTCATTTAATTTCTGAAAGATCTATTTCGACATTTTAAAAAAGGGAAAGGTGTTGCAATTTTTGTTTGGTACATACTTTATTTGTGGTTGAATTTACTTGAAACTTGCTATAGGTATATACTGTTTGATATTATTAATCAAATGAAAACAGGTTGCAACGTTTCCATGAGGTATATTTTATTTGTACACGAAGATTGCTCATTATTGAAATTAAGCAAATACGTTTAGCAATTTTTAAAAATCAACCCTTAAGAATGAAATGTTGTTACTACGTTGGATTTGAAATCTAAGATGGCGACATTACATAAAATTAAAACGTTGTAAGGGTGAATTGGGAGTTAAAAGGTTTTATGGAGAAACAACATTAATTTCTGTGAGCGAAGCCGCGGGGAAAAGCTAGTTATTGATAAGTAACTTGACTTTACTGTTCGAGAAAAGAATATTGAATATTGTGGTTATGGGAAACCATATTGGAATAAAATTTAGCTAGAAAATAGAGATAAAAAATTGTAAAAAGGTAATTTAGACATCGATTTGATTTAGGACACCTGACATGAGGTTGAAGACAAGGTGTACTCTCTTTTTTTTCTTAGAATATGTCAGTTTATCGGGCGAACGGTTCACAAAGAAGAAGTTATGAACCTATTTTATTTTATATGATAAAAGGGTCAAGCCTTATATTATATTTTCAAAAAATAACGCTTCTGATATAATGTAATACATATTCGCAATATGCCACTTGATGTCAGTTCTAAAATTAAATAACTGAGATGAAGAAAAATGAATATCGTTTACAACAAAAGTCGTAGGCGCCTGTTTTTGTGATGGATATTGTCAAAAATATTCACTTTTACGTGTTACAAAAATGAATGATTCAATAAGTACAAAACACATAGTGTGATATAAATACGATTTTATAAAAGGCGCTGTCTTCCGTTTGCTTTTTATTTATTTACTTGCAGGAGTTTTACAGTTTCAATGAGTTGTTTTAGGTATTTAAAGACTTTATGTGTATGATTTTTAATATAATTTTTGTATAATTCGATAAGTGCAGCAATAATTTGATGAAGAAATTTGGAAGAAAAAAACAACCACTGAGGATGTTACTTAACGCGAACAGTGAAATATATTTGTCACGATGATTTTTATTTTTATATGCATACCTAGCGCGGCTTTGTTCACGTTGATGTCCTAAATACGTGCCAAAAATTTTTCTGTCCCTCGGGAACAGTACTTTTTTCTGGATAAAAGGTAATATTAATTTGAAATCATTTTTTCGATTTTTTATTTACCCACCACAAACTACCTTAATTTAATGAGGGAAAAATTGTTGCTGTTGGTCGTGGTTGCTGTTGTCACCTCTCGTAGTTTAGTGGGAGAACATTGGTGTATAAAGCCAAAGGTCTCGGGTTCGATTCCCGGCGGGGGGTGTCACAACAGCAACAATTTTTCCCTCATTCATTTGAGGTAGTTTGTAGTGGGTAAATAAAATATCGAAAAAATGATTTCAAATTAATATTGCATATTAAATCCACTATTAAGTAACTAACAATGTCATAGGGCTTCATATATTTAATGGATAAAAGGTACCCTATGTCCTTTTCTGTGCCCCTGACAGTGAGTGTACGAAATTTCCTCATGATTAGTTGAGTAGTTAAAGCGTGAAATCGTAACAAACGGACAATCAAATTCACCTTCGCATTTATAACGTTAGTTAGGATTAGGGTTTGTCGGTTTTTAAGAACCGGTTTTAAAAGCCGGTTTTTTGGAGAAAATTATGAAATTCGAAAACCGGTTTTTTAGTAGAAAATATTTGTTTTCAATGTAAGAAGAAAATATTGGTTTTCAATGTAAGAATAACACAAAAAATTTGAAAATGACAAATGTAGCCAAATGTACCAGATTGATGAAAACACTGTTGCAAGCGTTTTGGTTCCAATATTGGTCACAAGCGGTTTGGTGTGTTTTGTCTATTGGATGAATTAATTTAGATTTTATATCAGTTTGTCTTCTGGTTTCTTTATGTACAGTTCATAAATTCAGTATTCAGTAAATAATTTCAGTCAAAAACTGCTTTTAATCACTTTAAATTTTCTGTTAAAATTTTTTATTCGAATTACTGAATATTCGAGCAAAAAATTTTTTTATAAAAATTCGAAACCGGTTAAAACCGGTTTTCTGGAAAAATTACTATTTGAAAACCGGTTTTCTAAAATGTCGGTTTTTGTATAAACCCTAGTTAGGATTAATTAAATAATACACCTAAAACATTGACACAAAATAAAACTGAAATGGTATTTAACGATGTCACTTTAAACGCTAAAACTGGCTTTAGATTTTTTTATCGTTATCTATGTCACGGTTATTTACCTAAATATATACCTGCATAAAAAAGGGGCTACATTATCATATTTTTAACAAAATAACCTCTTCATTTATTATCTACACCACAATTCGCCATTAACGAGTATCATCTCGATGTTGCCCCCGGTTGGGTGTCACATTATTTCGGTCGTTAGACACCCTCTTACCTATTGAGAAACTCAAATCCTTTCCCCCATTCAGTCGGCGAGCAGGTGAGCTTATAACCCTTTAAATATTTATTAAAGGTAGCCACTCAAGTATATAAGACGGTCTTAATAATGCTGCGAGTCACGGCTCAAAGGATATTAGTTTGTGCATTATTAAAGAAGAACTAATACCGTCTTCACTACTTAATGGTTATAATAATGTAGCCTGTCGCCATTGTAGGCGGGCTGTCACAGACTAAATATCCGATAAGATATAAAATTTAAATTTAATAATGCAAGGATCGATAATGGAAAATGACACGGTGGAAGGTGCACTATTTTATTTATGCAAATATTGCATAGTGTGACAACGACCAATTAAACTGGATAATTAAATCATAGCAAATTAGAAAAATTTTATGATTCTACCCTAACAGAAAAAATTAAATCAGTTAAAGAATGTCGAGATACGCGAATTTGATTTTCATATATAAATTAAAAACTATATGTTTAATAAACTCGAAAAGTTAGAATTTCATAAAACTACTCTGCAATCAATATATAAAAATTTGGTAAAGATCTAGGGGGGATCGAAAGAGAAGGTCTCCCCCACCACTGTACCATAAAAAGTTCGTGGCGGTCTCACCCCCATAAAAAGTTATGGGGGTTCAAAGTTAATAAATATGCCAATTTTTATACATTTCTAGGCATGTAAATATTTATATAGTCATTCTTAAACAATATTCAAAGGTAAAACTAATGAAAAATACATAAAAATATTGAGAAAGTTATATAAAACATTATTTAAATATCTTTATCAATAGGGTAGGTTAGGTTAGGTTTTCGGGTTTTGTTCAAGTGTCCACCCTCTTTCGATCCCCCACCTCCACCCGCTTGAAAATAATTTTTTTATTGAATTTTATTTGGATTACAGTGTATGAAAATTGACAAAATAATCAACTTTCAACCCCTATAACTTTTTATGGGGCTGAGACCGCCACGAAGTTTTTATGGTACAGTGGTGTGGGGAGACGTCCTGTTTCGATCCCCTCTTTCGATCATCTAGACATTTACCAAACATTTTATATGTAAGAATGCATATTGGTAGATGTGGTAGTGTGGGGGATCTCCCGGTAATTTTCGCTACTAGAGTGTTCTGGATCGTCTCTAAGATTGTTCTAACGAAGAATTTGCTAGACTATCGGTCATTAAATACCACATTAGAATAAGTGAGAACGTGCTGGAATGTTTTTAGTGTTGTCAGAAAGAATGTTCTAGGATTGTGCTCAGGCAGAATGTTCCAAAGCGAACTGGATTGGAAAATTCGAGAACAATTATATATGAGTGATAGGGAGGACCTCTGAGAATATATTACGGCATTTTCTTATATTTCGACTAGTTTGGAAATCTCTTATAGTGTTTGACATTTCTTCAGTTTGATAGATATGTGGGACTGCGATTCACTTAAAATAAGCGAAAACGTAGTAGTAGAATGGTCGAGAATATTCTGAAATGTTCGAGAACCATTATGTATGAGAAGTTTCTGACATTAATTCAGTCAAAGTGTTCTAAAAACTGTCTGGAATTTCCTATTATGTTCATGATTTGTCCATTCTGGTGTGTATTTGGTTGGGTTTGTGGATTGATCACCGTACACAACCACCCGTGTAGAATAAGAGAGAACCTACCTACCAGAATGTTTTTGAATATTTTTAGAGCGGTCTTATCCAGAATGTTATCGAATATCTAGCATTGCTCTCAGGCAGAATGTTCTAAAGTGAACGGGACCCGATGTATAGAGAACGTTCTGAAATGTTGGAGGATTCTTATGTTTCAGTGTGGAGCTAGGTTCCGATACTAAATTAGAGCATTTTCATATATTTCAATCAATGTTCTAAAAAATGTTTGGTCTCGTATCATGTCTAAGAGTCTGGGTTTGTGAATCGATGACCAACCATACGTTTAAAAGCCACAATGTAAAAAAAGAACTTTCGATGTTTACTTATTAATATAATTACTGACATGAGAGGGACTTTATAGAGGTTTAATTGGTACAAAACAGATACCAGTTTAGTAATTTTTGTTCCGATTTATCAATTAATTTTAGATACCATGTAGAAGCAAACGCTATTCTAATGTGTAAAACCAATAGTTTACAAAGTAGAATAGAAGTGACAGCGGTGGCTGGAAACGAAACGTAGAAGATATAAATGCAAATTCGGGAAATACGTGGCACCCGTTTCACAGGGTGTACAAATGGCTTTAGCGAGAGGGCGCAATAAAGGATGCCGGAAACTCGTACAACATTTCGGAAAGAGGAGGTCGAGTGGTTCTGACACACCCTCGAACAAGTACAAGGATCTGCATTATTAAAAGCGTCCTCGAGCAACACATATTTCGCCACTTGATCTCCTTTCATACGTATACACGCGAGAGTCTTAACTGCAGGAACCGGTAATCGTCTAAATTTCCCTTTGTGTAAGTACTATGTTCGTACAGTCGGCTCTGTTTCTGTTCAGTTGCTGCTCGCGTTGCATTGTACGTTTGCCAAAGGGGTGTGAACAGACAGAGGTTGTCGTGGACTTGACCGCAGCTTGGCACTAGCGGCGACAATCGGCCACTTCACATCTCGTTTAATAACTTAAGCCACGACGGACAGGCGGACGTACTGACGGATACAGTGCGCCAATAGCAATGTACAGGGTGTCTCTCTCCATTGTATAGTTGAACCGTTCAATACACCACCCAATAGTTTTAAAAAAAATTTATTGCCAAGTATTTGCAAATGAATTTAGGGTTATTCAGGTCTGTCGAATTAAAAAATAAAACTAGACTAGTTTTTCCAAATTGGCTCTAGCTTTTGAAATAGTGGATATCATCAATTTTTAAGTTTTATAAGTTAAAGAAAGAGAATTGTTTTCTTAGTATTGCTGAAACTCTGCTTTGATGAGAATCAGTTTTCTGTCCCTAGACAAAATTTTCAGTCTCTCGGAGTCCTTTCAGAGTCTTTCAGCGTCTCTGAGAGCGTCTCTAACAGTCTTTCACAGTCCCTCAGTTATTGCCTAGGTGTTTTTATGGATCTCTCGCAATCTGTGTATGAGAGACTCGAACGATAAAATTGTAAATCACAGAGACACTGAATGAATAAAATAGAAGATATTACAGATTTAAAATGCAGGGACATAGCGGTTGCAGCGGTACCGGCCGGGGGGGCGGTTTGTATTGTCTAATGACAAAAACACTGTGAATGTTGTATATAAAGACATTCTGTAGTATATTTAGTATGTTCAGGAGGTATCTTTTGAAGATTTCCCCTTTTCGATAATAATCTAAACAAAACAAAAATATATTTAGTATCAGCATTGCACCCGTGCGAAGCTGGGGCGGGTCACTAGTAATATAATCTATAATAGCTAAGGTGGATGGCTAAGCTGAGTTTTTTCAAAAATAACATTTACAAAATGCAAAGCAAAATGAATTTATGGAGATTAAGAAAATTTGAATGTTGCATCATTTTAAACAACTAATATTGCTCGTAGTAATCTTTCTACTTGTATTCTAACGAATTCAAAGTGTGATAGGACACCCTGTATAGGTACCTTTGTGTATTTCGTCCTTCCATGCATCGAATTCTTTTTGGTCAAGTCTTTTCAATTGTCCACTAAAGTAATGCGGGGAGAAGTGCTACTACTGTCACCGTTCTTTCCGCACTTCCACGAAAATCAGTGACCCTCGTCTACAGACTTCAAAGTCCGTTATTAGTAGATAATAAAGAAAAGAATAGGGAACTTGTTCGTTCCATTCTATGGCGGGTCTATTATGCAGTATTTACTAAAATGTTAAATGGAAAGGAGATTATGATTAAATCAATGCGACAAATTTTGACAGTACACTTAAGGAAGGAGATAATGAATAATTGTTTTGCATATTCAGCAAAAATTTAAGCGTCAACTTCACAAATTCAAAAAGGATAGAAATCAACAACTAAGAATTTATTAACTGATTCTGTCTTTGTTTCATTATTTTATCTAATACTTGATTTTTTTAATTAATCTTTTTGAATTTTTCATGAATTTTGTTGCCGGAATTTCTTCAAAGGCGTATGCAAATAATAATTGAATAATATTTTAATAAAAAGAAGTCACTTCTATGCTCGCCAACGGTTAATTTAGAAATTCGAAAAAGTTTGTTAAAAGTGTATCTTTGTAGTGCGGCGCTGTACGGGTGCGAAACATGGACGTTGAGCGCGACGGAAAAGAAAAGATTTGAAGCGTTCAAAATGTGGTGTTACAGGCGAATGATTAGGATGCCGTGGATAGAGAAGGTTAGAAATGAGGAGGTATAAAAAAATAGGTTCTCTGTACTCTGTTTACTGACGATAGTTAAACGTGACAACGTCATAAGAAAATACTGATGGAATGGTTTCATTTTTCAAAAGAAAATTTTAATTTTATTTGTTTGATAGATATTTTGTATGGATATAGAGAAGGAGGTAAATGGAAATGTATTATTGTATAGCAGCTGTCCACGCGGACGCATCGCTCACTCAAGTAGGAGAGAGACAGATGTCGAACGCTGCCGAACGCGGAGGCCGATTGTGCCTCTTTGTCGCTCGTTCCGCGCTCTCGCTTGCACTTCAAGCCTTAAATGGAACGCCTCAGAGCGAGGTAAAGCCGCATGAGTCATGTTTTTTCGTGCGTGCAGCCGGCTCCATAGAATTATAAGACGTTGTCACGTCAAAAGAATAGGAGAACAGAGGACTTTATGGAAGTCAATAAGAAATAGGCGAGATAGGTTAGCAGGACACCTTCTCAGGCATGAAGGTATAGCCAGAAACATATCAGTGGCAGAAACAAGGTTTAAGAGGAGGTAGACATAGATTAGATATCTGTTCGCAAATAGTTAAGGATGTGGGATGTTTTAGTTTTAAGGAAATGCAAAGATTAGCTCAGGATAGAAAATAGTGGAGGTGCGTGTCCTACCACTCCTAGGACTGACAACCTAGATGATGTTGATGATATTAAATTCGCTCTATAGTTCGTTTAATAATAATCTGGAGATCCTTTTAAGTAGAAATTGACTTCTTTTCAAGTCTGTCGATTTCTTGAAGCAATAAAATTCAGTATATATGTTCTTAATTCGGTTATAAAATCGAGCAAATAAGTACATTTCGTATAAATTATTACTGAGTCAAACTGAAACGTAAAGTAGCGCAGTAGACTGCATATAAAAACAATTCACTTTTAAAGTCATCATATTTTAAGTAGCCATAATGCAATATGAATAGTTCATAACCTTATAACGTTCGTTTTACGGTGGCATCGTAAAAAAGAACAATTAAAATGAAATTATTCGATTTGAGCGTACCTTCAGTTTTGATGTGTCTCTAAAATTAAGTTTACTGCGTTTTGGAATGGAGAAATAAAATGCCAACAAAAACCCTACCCATGTACGGAAATTTTATAACATCTACACGCCGTTTATTGCTTCATAAAGCGGAAGCAGAAGCCGAATCCTGATCGAAAGCTCTTTTCTTTATGATCCCTTGTTTGTTATACCCCTATATGACATGGCCAATTTGCCCCCCCCCCCCAAAGAAACTGGAAGATTTAGAAGATTGTATAACGTAAAAATATTTCTACGGTTTGACGCAAAATTATGTATTCTATCCAGTGATAGATCGGGGTGCTTCACATAGGGGTAGGTACATTATTTCAAAAGTTAACTGAGATATACGTTCATACGTTAACCGCAAGACGGAAGGAGTAGTAGGGATATAAAGCAGAGGATAACGCAGGGTCGAGTCGCCTTCAATAAAAAGAAGTCACTTCTATGCTCGCGAACGGTTAATTTAGAAATTCAAAAAAAGTTGTTAAAAGTGTATGTTTGGAGCATGGCGCTGTACGGGTGCGAAGCATGGACAGGGGGTACGACGAAAAAGAAAAGGTTAGAAGCGTTCGAAATGTGGTGTTACAGCCGAATGATGAGGATACCGTGGAATAGAGAAATTAGAAATGACGAAGTACTATAAAAAATAGCAGAACAGAGGACTCTATAGAAGTTAATAAGAAATAGGCGAGATAGGTTAGTAGGACACCCTTTTCAGGAATGAGGGTCTAGTCAGAGACACATTAGAGGAAGAAACGGAAGTTAGGAGGGGTTGGGGTAGACCTAGATTAGATTACTGTTCGCAAACAGTTAAGGGTATATGTTGTTTTAGTTTTAGGGAAATGCGAATATTAGCTCAGGATAGGAAAGAGTGGAGGTGCCTGTCCAACCAGTCTTAGGACTGACGACCTTATGATGAAGATGATGCCCCATGTAGTGTGCGGGTCTCATGTGGCTCATGAGGGGCATACCGATATAGGGATTTCTTCGTAGATTCCTCATGAAAGTCCCACCAAAAAAATTATTCTAATATGAGGATTTCCTTATGGGCTTTTCATATTGGTCTTAAGGGGAAAAACCTATCACATGCATAAACTTACAATTAAATCTACCTTATGGGAGTTCGATGAGGCAAATCCGTTTCAAAATACTCTCGGTAAAATGAAAAAACTTATAATAATAATCCCCTTGCCCAATTATGTCGTCGTTTCGATGAAATCTTTACATTTTCAACGAACGAACAAGTGTACTTCCTGATATATTTATTATAAAATAACTGAAACCAGACATATCAGGTCAAACAACAGTACAATTGCGTTCATTTTTCCGAAAGTTTTTATGGGGTAGTAATAAGTTTTTCCTGCGGGGGCCACATGCGTTATTCCTGATGATGCGCAAATTCGACAAGGCGTTATATGTCCCTTCCTTGTCCTAGGGGGCAACCTTATCGGGCCCACAAAAGATAGTGTGGCTACCCACTCACTTAGGGAGCCCACCTCCACCCCTCTCAAAGTTCTAGTCGGTTTATTGCAATAGTAAGTTTACTTTTAACTATCACAACGTATTCTGCAAATATTTTTTGTTCTGAAGTCGTTTCTTGCACTTTATGATGTAGGTATTTAAGGTTACTTGTTCAGATTCCTTCAGTTTTCTTCTCTTGCCCTTAATTGACGGTGACAATTCATTGTATGGCCAGACGGCATGCGATAACTGATTGCTTTCAATGCCGTCTACGATTGTTGACACAATAAAAAGTCTTACAATGACCGGTTAGTTTGAGTTTTCATTGAATTGTCGCATTTCTTCTCATCCAATGAACACCATCACCGTTTACCTTTCTTTTTACTTTAATCAGAGAGACAAAAGCCAGTCACTTGCATCGTTCAGAAAATATCTACTGTGGAAAATAACGAATGTTGCCAGAAATACCAATAAAAATATACCTACACTGCTCAATTTTCGGAGAAATACCTGCATTGACAATAGTATGATGTTGTTTTCGGTTAAATATTTTTTTTAAATCAAAGTGAGAAGAAAAAGGATTCTGACTAGGATTGAAGCAACAATTTGATGGGTGAATTATCGAGACTGTTTGTGGCGTGCTGATGAGATGAACCAAGATCAAAATTGCGATCTATATCTGATAGTCTCAATAAATTACTGATCAGTGACCAACAAGAACACAATCCGTTCTTATTTTCTTATTTTAGATATTTCTTCTAGTTCTCTTTTGTTTCCTTTAAGATCCCAGTAACTATTTTTCTTTCTTATTTTCACTGTAAGTGATATATTACAGTAAACGAATCACGTAGACTAGAACCGTATAAATGCTGATGCGTCGATGGAGGGTGATTTGCGGGGTCGAAATCCTTTAAACTGGATTACGTGCGGCGTCGTAAACATTCCCTGACAGTAACTTATTCATCCTGTGCCATGTCTACATTTTTGCTTCTAACGCATTCCCTAAAGTCTTATATTTACGAAAAAATTTGTACAAAACTACTTCACAATAAATAAATAAGAACGACATCGACAAAACTGATAAACCGTCAAAATATGAAATTTACTTACAGATCTGACGAAGAAAGCTGGCGAGCGGTCGGGCAGGTACTTGCCCATTTATGGCCTATTTGGGTAAGTCACTTTGAACCGATACACAAATAAGCTTTCAGTAGGCGTAAATTATAGTATTAATACATATAGGACAATAGCGTACTAGAAAATAATGTAAAAACATGACTTATCAAAAAGGAAAAATTAACCTATTGCTTTTGTTTTATAGTTAGTTTTCACATTCACTCTCATCATGGGAATCTCTATCACTGTCACCAACATCAACAATTAGTTCTTCTGTTTGCCTGTCTATTACTTGCTCACTGATCCCTATTTTTAAATATTTAATCTACGCCCCTGATAGGAACACTGAAGTATGAGGGCTGCAATCGTTATACCTAAAACTGCCTACTTTTTCCACCGCGCATCCACGCCATTTTAAAATTTCCGCCAGCTTCCAGCGTCAGGCCTGTACAAGTATGTATAAAAGTACTGAAGTCTACACGGGAGAGACTAGCCATTCTTTCGGAGAAAGGATCATATAACATAAAAATTCTTTAAAAAGGGACTACTTATGCGGAACAGTTAAAGAACAATAATAATTTTAGAAGCATAAAAAATCATAACAACGTTTGGAAATAATCGGAATCTGGCGGAATTATTGATACTTATAAATGATCTGTTTTGTCTAAAGCGATGACCATGGCTAGATACTCTAGAACTAACTGGCAATTTCGCCATTTTTTGTACGGACAGCAATAGCTGTGACAGCTAGCTAGGGTAGATTTCATTTGAATGATCAAATGATAGTCCGGCAGGGTGGTGAGACGGGTGATCGTCCCCTAATACACCCTACACATGTTGCCTGCCATAACAGACTCACCCTAGATACCACCAACACCTTTTTCCGGGTGATACATGTTTCGTCTACTACTAATGTGGGCAATGTTAAGTCCTAAGTTTTTTACTTTTTTGTGTACTGAAATATTTTTAATTTAAATTCATATTTGTAATTTTAAATAGTGTCTAAGTTAATGAAAACAGGACCAGTTTACATTTTACCTGGGTATTCACAGAACCCTTATAAACTGGAAAGAAATGTTGTATGACGATTGTGCTCACATTTAATGATAGGGCTTTCCATATTCTGTGTTATATTCAATTTCTAGTTATTCACCCCCGCTAAAATAATATTCACCAATTTACCTGTTTGTAGATAGAGTTCATGGTACATTAAGAGTCAGGCATTCACATTTCATCTTTCAATCAAGTAAGTTTTGCATCCAGTAACCATCCAAAATAGTTTCCATTGTCGGACGAATTTTGATAGTTTTAATTTAGACGTTGAAGTTTAGTTTTTATTGATTAGAATAGAAGTTCCAGTAAATGTTTTAAATAAAACAGTGAATTTTTATTCATCAACAAAATCACGATCCAATTTAACTAGTTGCATAATATTAATTTGGCGTGCAACGTACAACGTTTGTACAA
>NW_020439170.1:53337-57567 GCF_000699045.2 Agrilus planipennis | reverse complement strand
GCCGAACGCGGAGGCCGATTGTGCCTCTTTGTCGCTCGTTCCGCGCTCTCGCTTGCACTTCAAGCCTTAAATGGAACGCCTCAGAGCGAGGTAACGCCGCATGAGTCATGTTTTTTCGTGCGTGCAGCCGGCTCCATCGAATTATAAGACGTTGTCACGTCAAAAACGCTCCAAGTTAGGTCGAATGTGAATGTTTTGCTTACACTTTTCTTCAGTTGCAGGAACGTGCTGCATTACAAGTTCTTGCCATAGGGTAGAACGGTCAATAAGAAATATTACCTACAAGTTATGCGCAATTTGCGCAAAGCAATCCGCTAGAAACGCCCGGATTGGTGGAAAAACAAAAAGTTGCTTTTGCCCTATGATAACATCTCTGCTCACACATCGTTGCTTGTGCGCGAATTGTTTGTCAAAAACAACACACTATTAACTCCGCAGTTACCGCATTCCTCAAATCTGTCCCTTGTGACTTTTTCTTGTTCCTAAAACTGAAGAGGCGCTACTCTACGATTGAGGAGATAATGACGGCATTGATGAAGCAACTGAACACGATCACAGAAAATGATTTTTTGAAGTGCTTCGATGATTGGAAAAAACGTTGGCACAAGTGTATAATATCTGGCGGGAATTACTTTAAAGGGGACAAAATAGATATTCATGAAGAAATAAATCATTTTTGAAAAAATACAAAATTCGACATACTTTTTGAACAGACCTCGTGTAGTAGATAGAGGTGATGTGTCAAATATCACAAAGATCTGCAGAAAATAAGGTATCGCAACTCACTCCCGATCCACATAGCAACCATTACTAAAATTGCACGTAGATTGGATTCTTTTGTTAAGAAGTACCTAACGTCAACACAGATAATATTTCTCTATTTATGAGATACTGCTCTTTTTACATTGGAAACTCGCCGTGTAATAAGAGAAATAATTATTAATTAAGTTATCAGAATAAAAAGATGGTTGTATGAATGTAGATATGTTAGAAAGATACTAGGTATTTCTATTTATATATTTATCTAGCCGGTATATGCATAATAATAATTACGTTTTTCTTAAACAATGTTTTTCAAAAGTTAGTAGTTTCCCAAAGTCTTGTGTCCATAATATCAATGATTCTTACGTCAACTATTAAAAAAATAATTGTTTATTTAATAAAATATATTCCAGGAACCTCCTGATTACGAAGAACTTTCAGTTCGATGTCCCGTTTTCAGGCACTGCTTCGAAAATAATTAAATTAGAAATCTCTAACAGAGTAGATCTTGGTTCCGAAAACGAATGACACCAATTAAAACAACACGAAGTATTGCCTGACACCACGATCTGAGATTATAATGTTTATTGGAAAGTAGACTTATAACAACAATAATATAAGTACCTAGAAGCGATCTCTTCGAATCAAAAATTAGAAAGCGTAAATTCTATTTTTTTGATTAGTATTTATTATTGTAGTGAGCACGAATGTGTTTGTGTGCGATCGGGCACACGTGTGCATAAACGGTTCGTCGATTCGCCGACTAGCCGCGGGCGCCTTTCTTCATGTNTTATAAATATGCGACAGTATTAAAAACAATAATTTTGAAACTCCCGTTTTCTTTTGTTTTTATTTTTATTCTAGTATTTATAAAAGGTTTCTTGTCTGAAGTAACTAAAAATTTAAAGTAATTATAATAGATCCTTTTCAAATTCATTTAGATAATGTTTCTGTAATCATTATTAGTATCTACTGCTTGTGCCTTCATGGTGATAATCTCTTAATTTATATCGCTTTAAATAATAAATAAGTATTAATCTACTTTCTTCCATCAAAACTTTGGAATTCGAGGCCTGCCTCCAAAAAGTAAACATTTCTTAATAAAAATGGTAATGAAGATTTCTCCGGGACGAATGAATCAAACAATTACGGAAATCCGAAGGGGAAAGAAGACAGGCGTAATTTTGAAAACAAGATTAGATACAATTGGAATAGAAAAGGGAACCCCTTCGTTCGTTAAAACAGTCGAAAAGGCGAGATTCTTGGATTCGTCAACGCCTATTGTTGATAGAAATTGAATGTAGTAAAGGACAGAGAAAGAAGGATAGATATATATATGTTTAGATGGATATTCAGGCACAGCTTGCACAAGGGCTTCTAATTATCAATACAATCCTGTCCCTTGCACCATACGCCAATTCCATTTTGCTAATCCAATCGGTTTAAAATTGCTAGAACCGGCGCCTAACTAATTTTAATAGATATGAATGAAATTTCCCTATTTAGCTTTCTATCAACACCATTTCGTTTAATTAAATATAGCTGGCCCAATACAATTATTCTTCATTATATTAAAAATAACGGTAAGTTTGTCAAAAGTGTATGTCTAGAGAAGCAGAAACAGGAGTTAAGATGAATAGAGGTAGACCTGCATTAGATTACTGTTCACAAATAGCTATGGATGTATTGAAACTGATTTTTTTTCAGGACTTGATGGTGTAAAGAGTAGTTATAGCCTCTTAGTTCACTATAGGTATACACAAAACTGATACTAACGTTTCGCCTGCCATTATGAGGTTTTATCAAGGTACCTTACCATTTGGAAGCAATTCACCTTTAAAAAAACTCACATCGAGAGGCGAAACGTTGGAATCATTTTATAATAAAATAAAAATCCTAAAACCCTCATCAGGCTTTGACTGTAACCATTACCATTTATATCAACTCTGAAAGACAGACAGACAAATAGGTAATAACTGAGCCACTACGAGTATCATTATTCTGACTAGGGTACGGTCTCCGGCCCTGTATCGCCCTCAAAAGGTTACTTCTTAGAACGTCAACAGTTTTAGAATAGTTTTAAGTTCTCTGATTTGACATTTTTTGATACTAATCTCTAAGTATAAATCTTTTTGTTTATCTCGCCAAAGTAAATTTTTATTTTTGCAGACAGTTGTTTTATTTTTAGATTTTTACCATTCTAAAATTGAATAACTAAAATATTAAAACAAATACAGTCACGAAGCAAATTGACATTTGAGTTACTTGATGAATCTATCGATCCTTGTCTGTTGTAATTAAATTTCTAAGGCGCTGGCTTATTCATGAAAGAAAAGTTAATTTTGCAGGGCGGACCCTGGAACGAACTCAATGAATATAGAAGTAATTAAAAAGGGCAAAGGAAAAATTTGTCTGTTACACAAACTGCTTTAATTAAGGAAAACGTTAGATGTTCGCCAATTGTTTATTGTTGCGGCAAACATTTCAATTAAAACAATTATTACAGCTCTTGCACCAGCTCGTTTTAATTAAATTTAATAAATTTTCACTTAACAGCCACCCTGCCATTTTTCGATACATGTATAATACATACGTATATATATACATCTTGCCTTTATTAAAACTGCGGTTTAGTAAGCGATTCTAATAGGAGTCTAACGTTTACTATCCACGGTTATTATCTCATAAGGGTTAAATCGTTGTACTTTAACAATCGTATTTTATTATATTTGGGATGAAGTTAACTGTAACTAGCCTAAAAATGTTCCTATACCTAACATTAATAAGGAACAATCTCTATTAAAAATGCCCTTGAGTATTTATTCAAGGTGGTGATAAGTAAATATATAACTAATTTTAGATTAATTCTAAAATATTTAAATCATATTAATGTCATTTGCAATTCCCTAGATACATATTAGCATGTTGTACTTATTTATCACTACATAGTATAAAACAAAGTCGCTTTCCCGCTGTCTGTCCCTATGTATGCTTAAATCTTTAAAACTACGCAACGAATTTTGATGCGGTTTTTTAATAGATAGAGTGATTCAAGAGGAAGGTTTATATGTATAATACATGCATAATATAGTAGAGAAACACTGATAATTTTAGAGATTTCTAATGTGATGTCGTAAATAAACACTTTTTTTGTCCTTACAGTGCAATCGCTGGCTGAACCCTACGAGATAGATAAAAATAATGTACTACAATACGAGGGTGGATTGATAAGTTTCCGGCCTAACCAAGAGATGACGCCACTAGGCCTACCTTGAGGTGACATTCTATAGTACCATCCTTGGATAGCTTGTAGCTATAGTTTCAGCCCGATCTCCTTGCTAGTGTAGGTTTGACAGCACGCTGAACAAGACGCCTCTGTGGTTTTCGTAAAAATGGAAAAGCAGGAAAATCGTGCTGTCATCAAATACTTTTATTTGAAGGGGTTAACGCCGAAGGAAATTAAAAAAG
>NW_020439170.1:43021-47912 GCF_000699045.2 Agrilus planipennis | reverse complement strand
TGTTCTGTCGGAGCTGCCTGCGACGCGCTGATGAGATCCAAAAAGATCGAAATCGCGATCCGCGTCTGGCAGTTTCGACAGAATACAGACCACTTCGAATTATTTTACTACTCTATCTGTTTTGTTACTCAGATAAAATTAGCAATGTCTGACGACTCAAGGATCTTGTGGACTAGCAATAAGCGAATTCTACTCTATTGCTACACTTATTAAACGTCCTGGGAAGGAAGTGCGCATCCCTTGGGCTTTGTCGTCGATTAATATGTTTATGCACAGTAAGAGTTACCGTACAATATTAAAACAAGTACATTCTTCGATGCCTTCTGAAATATGACGCAAAGCTGCTTTAGGTATGTAAATAAAATCGGAAGAATCGTTGCGACTTGAGGTTTCTTTCGATCCCTCTTTGATTCCTATTTGTGTTCCATTGAGCAGAAAAATAAAATCCTGCGTGAGGAGTGGCCGCAATGGATATCGCAAAGAACGCAGTAATTTCAATTTTACAGTCTGCTGAGCAGAAATATTATTTTCTGCACAAAGCTGATAAGCTGCGAGCTTAACATATAAAAATCAAAGCCTTGAAATTCAGCGATTGTCCACCGCCCCTAAAGAGATCCACCGCCATAAAGAAATTAAAGGGATACGAAGAGATCAAAAACACGTGCAGCTTAAAAGATGAACGGAAATATTACAAACCGGGTTAAATCTCGTAACCATTTTACGTTTTCCACCGAGTCAAAAAATTGAATGCCCATCCAGCGAAAACAAATTGATCGTAGGTATTGCTGGACCAACGAAATGTGGCCCCTCAGATTGTAATGCGTATTAGATGATAGCTATTCTGTGTTAAGGCAGTCAAGTTTAGATCTTCTTCCAGCTAAGAACTCGATGCTGTGATATTTATAATTAATATAGTGGACGACTATAAACTGAATAGAAACACATGATGTTGGAATAAATAGTGTGTTCCCAACGAGCAACCTCTTGAATTTTGAAGATACCATGGATAGAGAAGGTTAGAAATGAAGAGGTACTAGAAAGAATAGGTCTAGTCTAGACATATTAGAGGCAGAAATGGGAGTTAAGAGAAGTAAAGACCTAGATTAGATTACTGTTTGCAAATAGTCAAGCATTTGGGATGTTCTTCTTTTAGGAAAATGCGAAGATTAGCTCAGAATAAGAGTGGAGGTGTATCCAACCAGTCCTAAGACTGACGACCTTATGGTGATGATGACGACTTCGTGTCGCTTGGAACATATTCATTGCCTAAGATTTCATTGTTGTATAAATGAAATTCGTTTGTACGTATCGATTCGTGTCGATATCAAGTAATATCAAGTAGCATGAAATTGCTTGAGACGAAGTCAAGTAGTACCGATGAAATATGAAGTCAAACCAAATATGTAACTGATTTTTAAAAGTCTTGATTTTCATGTCGAAACCATCAAGCTAATAGTTGACTTGATGAATCAGTACTTTTGTTGCTTTCAGAATTTCCAATAAATCTTAATTTAACCTTATTGATTTGATGAATGAAATGATAAATTAAGGAATGGTTCCAAAAATTCAATCAACAAGTGTAAAAAGATGATTCCTTATGAAGAAGAACAGGAATAGGCGAGAGGTTAACTATTAGATGATCAGTTTAATGTAGGAAATTGATCAAAACTTTTAAAAGCTTAAGCCTAAAGCCAGTCTCTTTTTTAAGTATACCTACAGCTCATTTAGAAATTTCACCGACCACAGGAATTACTCATTTCTTTGCCGGTATTTTTCTTCCTTACGCACGGTAGGGTACCTAAGTTCGTTTCATACGAGTTGCTATGTAACGAAATCATGCAACGGATGTCTCGTAGTGGGGATTGATTGAGCCGTGAGCGCGCTTCATTGCAACGTTCTTTACAGGCAACCCGGCATGTATAGTGTAAAATTTAAATTTATAGTGTACAAATAATACCATTAAACCAATTCCTTAACCCCTATCCCGGTATATTTGTGTGTTTGAAGAAATTTCACTTCACTAGCGTGTTGTACAATTACACGTTGTATTTATTATTATGTCGCACGAGCGAAAATTCTTCCAAATAAAATAAATTACTTTTATTGAACTTTCCTTTTTTATTAGTTATATGAAAATATGACTGAAGGTGCTTGAAGGAATTTTCCATACTTATACCTTTCATGATTCTGTGTAACAGAATCTCTCTATGATCGATTAAATTTCTATTTGACCAGTTGAACGTATGTATGTATAAGTACGAATTTCTCGAACTTTGTCACCGCGAGTTGAAAATAAAATCAGTCGTAAAAAGCGAAGATTTATGTGTTGTTGACACATATCTCTATATATCTCGTAAGTGTTCAGTAGAGTAGTAAACGATACCTACTTAAAAGAAAAGCCGGAAAAGAGTGAAGCGGGTCGCTGTAAATCAACCGTTTAAGTACGCGAGAAAGAGAAACGGATTTTTCTCCACACATTATCATTGCGCGATGCGGCGCGGCGCTACGTAAATGTGTGAGAATATTCAAGAAATGCAGCGTAAACGGAATAATGGCGATTTAAACGTTGGGCGATATTTACGAGCGTCTAAACATTTTCACGCGAGACACGTTTAATTTAGATTAATGAAAGGCATGTCAAAAAGCCGAGTTGGGAACTGTTTTCAAATCTATTCGTTTCGCTCTCTAATTATCACTGTGATGCACGCCTCGAGAACCGGGCTATTTTTATACCTCACCGATTTATTTATGTACAAATAAAACAACGCTGTTTTTAATGTACTTCCTTCTGTTTAATAGCGTTTACGGCAACTGACAAGTTTCACATACTCGTGGTGCACCGTTTAAAATTAGAAATATCGTTCTTTACACCACCAATGCTCATCCATAAACATCACCACTCCTTTATTTTTTCTCCTTCGTCTTCTGTAATGATTAAGAAATGGATGCTACCGAAGTCGCCTTTGTTAACATGTCAACGGGACCGAGGCCACACGATTAAGTCATGTTATGTATATTTTTTTTTTTGAAAAAATCAGTAGGTACATGATGGTGTTTTGACCATAAGAAGTTGGGGTCCACAGAACACATCCAATCACTTGGATTTTTTTCTTTTACTTATGTTTTAGACGAATTAATTTATTTATTATGTAATAATTGTTGTCATTAGTTATTTTAAAAAATATTTTTGTTTCTGGAAATTAGATATTTTCCATTATTGTAGCCATCATAACGTCGTCAGTCCTAAGACTGGTGGGACATGTACCTCCACTCTTTCCTATTTATATATCCACATCATTCTTTATGAATATTAACGGAAATGTGTGTAATCCTTCATTGTATATAATTCCTAGGAAATGTATATGATTCCTAAAATCGCCAGGAAATATGTGAAATAAATTATACTACAGATATTTTCTAGGAAATCTATACATTTCCTAAATAGCAATCGGAAATGTATTACATTCAAGATGTCAATGGGTATGCCGGGTTAGCAGAGAGAGGGAGGGTATTGCNACAAAAAAACTGTGAATGTTGTATATAAAGACATTCTGTAGTATATTTAGTATGTTCAGGGGGTATCTTTTGAAGATTTCCCCTTTTCGATAATAATCTAAACAAAACAAAAATATATTTAGTATCAACATTGCACCTGTACGAAGCTGGGGCGGGTCACTAGTTGAATATAAACACGAATTTGCTGCTGTTGACTGAAAGAATCATAAGTAATAGTAGCTTTGAAGCTCAATATATCATTTTCGCGATACACAAATAAACATAGTGAGAGTAACAACCAACTTTATAAAAGTTGTGCATTATCCGACTGAAAATATCCGGTAAAAGGTATGAGATGGAATTCACCGTTTTCTAAAGTTGCATTTCTGTAGGTATTGCACTTGTATCTACACCATCAGTTAGTAAGTGCGCAGCGGGTTACAAATACGAGGTTTGTTTAAAAAGTATCGCGAATTTGAATTGAATCCGCAGGTTACGTACATATATTCGATTTTCGCTTTTTTTTTGTGTGAATGTTGAATATTTAGTTAATTTTTAACAGCTGCTTTGCTTACACGTGTTTTGGTTCGTTTTCGATTTTTGCCTATTCTAAAAAATGGACCAAAGAATCTGTAGCAAATTTTGTGTGAAAAACAGAATTAAGTGCGGGGCGCATTCCGAATGTTAACATGTGGCATATGATGAAGCTACTTTGGACGGAAGCAACGTTTAACGGTAGTACAAAATGTTCTCAGAGGGCCGAGAAGATGTGAACGACGCAGAGTGTGCCAGACGCCCAAGCACGACAACAACAAACGAAAACATTGATGAAGTGAAGAAAATAGTAATGGTTAATTGTCGAAACACCTTTAGAAAAGTTGCTGATTACTTAAACGTTTCTATTGGCTCCTGCCATTCGGCTTTTATCAATGATTTGGGCATGAGACGGGTCGCTGCGAAATTCGTACCAAAATTGCTCAATTTCGATCAAAAACAGCATCGCATTAACATTGCTAAGGAGCTGTTGAACTCTATCCGCGACGACCCAAAAATTTACTCCAGAGGGTCGTAACTGGTGACGGATCATGGGTTTATGGTTATAACGTAGAAACCAATGTTCCATCATCCCAATGGAAGTTGTCGTACGGACCAAGACCAAAAAAAAAATCGGTTGTCTGTAAAGTCGGTTTACTGACGATAGTTGAAGGTGACAACGTCATAAGAAAATACCAATGGAATGGTTTCATTTTTCAAAAGAAAAATTTAATTTTATTTGTTTGATAGATATTTTGTATGGATATAGAGAAGGAGGTAAATGGAAATGTATTATTGTATAGCAGCTGTCCACGCGGACGCATCGCTCACTCAAGTAGGAGAGAGACAGATGTCGAACGCT
>NW_020439170.1:11783-39929 GCF_000699045.2 Agrilus planipennis | reverse complement strand
TGGTCTGTGTTCTGTCGGAGCTGCCTGCGACGCGCTGATGAGATCCAAAAAGATCGAAATCGCGATCCGCGTCTGGCAGTTTCGACAGAATACAGACCACTTCGAATTATTTTACTACTCTATCTGTTTTGTTACTCAGATAAAATTAGCAATGTCTGACGACTCAAGGATCTTGTGGACTAGCAATAAGCGAATTCTACTCTATTGCTACACTTATTAAACGTCCTGGGAAGGAAGTGCGCATCCCTTGGGCTTTGTCGTCGATTAATATGTTTATGCACAGTAAGAGTTACCGTACAATATTAAAACAAGTACATTCTTCGATGCCTTCTGAAATATGACGCAAAGCTGCTTTAGGTATGTAAATAAAATCGGAAGAATCGTTGCGACTTGAGGTTTCTTTCGATCCCTCTTTGATTCCTATTTGTGTTCCATTGAGCAGAAAAATAAAATCCTGCGTGAGGAGTGGCCGCAATGGATATCGCAAAGAACGCAGTAATTTCAATTTTACAGTCTGCTGAGCAGAAATATTATTTTCTGCACAAAGCTGATAAGCTGCGAGCTTAACATATAAAAATCAAAGCCTTGAAATTCAGCGATTGTCCACCGCCCCTAAAGAGATCCACCGCCATAAAGAAATTAAAGGGATACGAAGAGATCAAAAACACGTGCAGCTTAAAAGATGAACGGAAATATTACAAACCGGGTTAAATCTCGTAACCATTTTACGTTTTCCACCGAGTCAAAAAATTGAATGCCCATCCAGCGAAAACAAATTGATCGTAGGTATTGCTGGACCAACGAAATGTGGCCCCTCAGATTGTAATGCGTATTAGATGATAGCTATTCTGTGTTAAGGCAGTCAAGTTTAGATCTTCTTCCAGCTAAGAACTCGATGCTGTGATATTTATAATTAATATAGTGGACGACTATAAACTGAATAGAAACACATGATGTTGGAATAAATAGTGTGTTCCCAACGAGCAACCTCTTGAATTTTGAAGATACCATGGATAGAGAAGGTTAGAAATGAAGAGGTACTAGAAAGAATAGGTCTAGTCTAGACATATTAGAGGCAGAAATGGGAGTTAAGAGAAGTAAAGACCTAGATTAGATTACTGTTTGCAAATAGTCAAGCATTTGGGATGTTCTTCTTTTAGGAAAATGCGAAGATTAGCTCAGAATAAGAGTGGAGGTGTATCCAACCAGTCCTAAGACTGACGACCTTATGGTGATGATGACGACTTCGTGTCGCTTGGAACATATTCATTGCCTAAGATTTCATTGTTGTATAAATGAAATTCGTTTGTACGTATCGATTCGTGTCGATATCAAGTAATATCAAGTAGCATGAAATTGCTTGAGACGAAGTCAAGTAGTACCGATGAAATATGAAGTCAAACCAAATATGTAACTGATTTTTAAAAGTCTTGATTTTCATGTCGAAACCATCAAGCTAATAGTTGACTTGATGAATCAGTACTTTTGTTGCTTTCAGAATTTCCAATAAATCTTAATTTAACCTTATTGATTTGATGAATGAAATGATAAATTAAGGAATGGTTCCAAAAATTCAATCAACAAGTGTAAAAAGATGATTCCTTATGAAGAAGAACAGGAATAGGCGAGAGGTTAACTATTAGATGATCAGTTTAATGTAGGAAATTGATCAAAACTTTTAAAAGCTTAAGCCTAAAGCCAGTCTCTTTTTTAAGTATACCTACAGCTCATTTAGAAATTTCACCGACCACAGGAATTACTCATTTCTTTGCCGGTATTTTTCTTCCTTACGCACGGTAGGGTACCTAAGTTCGTTTCATACGAGTTGCTATGTAACGAAATCATGCAACGGATGTCTCGTAGTGGGGATTGATTGAGCCGTGAGCGCGCTTCATTGCAACGTTCTTTACAGGCAACCCGGCATGTATAGTGTAAAATTTAAATTTATAGTGTACAAATAATACCATTAAACCAATTCCTTAACCCCTATCCCGGTATATTTGTGTGTTTGAAGAAATTTCACTTCACTAGCGTGTTGTACAATTACACGTTGTATTTATTATTATGTCGCACGAGCGAAAATTCTTCCAAATAAAATAAATTACTTTTATTGAACTTTCCTTTTTTATTAGTTATATGAAAATATGACTGAAGGTGCTTGAAGGAATTTTCCATACTTATACCTTTCATGATTCTGTGTAACAGAATCTCTCTATGATCGATTAAATTTCTATTTGACCAGTTGAACGTATGTATGTATAAGTACGAATTTCTCGAACTTTGTCACCGCGAGTTGAAAATAAAATCAGTCGTAAAAAGCGAAGATTTATGTGTTGTTGACACATATCTCTATATATCTCGTAAGTGTTCAGTAGAGTAGTAAACGATACCTACTTAAAAGAAAAGCCGGAAAAGAGTGAAGCGGGTCGCTGTAAATCAACCGTTTAAGTACGCGAGAAAGAGAAACGGATTTTTCTCCACACATTATCATTGCGCGATGCGGCGCGGCGCTACGTAAATGTGTGAGAATATTCAAGAAATGCAGCGTAAACGGAATAATGGCGATTTAAACGTTGGGCGATATTTACGAGCGTCTAAACATTTTCACGCGAGACACGTTTAATTTAGATTAATGAAAGGCATGTCAAAAAGCCGAGTTGGGAACTGTTTTCAAATCTATTCGTTTCGCTCTCTAATTATCACTGTGATGCACGCCTCGAGAACCGGGCTATTTTTATACCTCACCGATTTATTTATGTACAAATAAAACAACGCTGTTTTTAATGTACTTCCTTCTGTTTAATAGCGTTTACGGCAACTGACAAGTTTCACATACTCGTGGTGCACCGTTTAAAATTAGAAATATCGTTCTTTACACCACCAATGCTCATCCATAAACATCACCACTCCTTTATTTTTTCTCCTTCGTCTTCTGTAATGATTAAGAAATGGATGCTACCGAAGTCGCCTTTGTTAACATGTCAACGGGACCGAGGCCACACGATTAAGTCATGTTATGTATATTTTTTTTTTTGAAAAAATCAGTAGGTACATGATGGTGTTTTGACCATAAGAAGTTGGGGTCCACAGAACACATCCAATCACTTGGATTTTTTTCTTTTACTTATGTTTTAGACGAATTAATTTATTTATTATGTAATAATTGTTGTCATTAGTTATTTTAAAAAATATTTTTGTTTCTGGAAATTAGATATTTTCCATTATTGTAGCCATCATAACGTCGTCAGTCCTAAGACTGGTGGGACATGTACCTCCACTCTTTCCTATTTATATATCCACATCATTCTTTATGAATATTAACGGAAATGTGTGTAATCCTTCATTGTATATAATTCCTAGGAAATGTATATGATTCCTAAAATCGCCAGGAAATATGTGAAATAAATTATACTACAGATATTTTCTAGGAAATCTATACATTTCCTAAATAGCAATCGGAAATGTATTACATTCAAGATGTCAATGGGTATGCCGGGTTAGCAGAGAGAGGGAGGGTATTGCGTCATCCGATCAGGCAATTTATATTTTTCTCAGAAAACTTTGATTCACAGTTTACTAACGTGTTTTATTCATTTTATTCATAGAAAGTAATAGTTTTACACATTTTCTAGTACAAGATCGGAATTTCATACAATTGTGTGTATAAGAGATCTTTGAAATAATATTTTAAACATTTCCTAAATAGCCTCGGAATATACAGTAGAACCTTGATAACTTAAACCTCGATAACGTAATAAACTCTATAAATTCATAAAATTTTTTGTTCTCTTCCCTTCGGAGTTCAAAATCTCTATTAGTTAAAATAAAAATCCTCTAAACAAACGAATAATTTGGGCATCAAACCTCAGTAAGCAGTGAAAAGTGGTTTGAATCGGGAGAAAGTCGTTTATGTAAAAGACGAAGAATTGCTGAATTTCCTAATTTAGAAAAATGCTTCTTAATGGTTTAGACAGTGTAGAAATATGTAAAAACATTAGCGTTAGTGGACCTATACTACAGGAAAAAGCTGAAGAGTTTGCTAAGTCACTGGAAATCCACAATTTCAAAGCTTAAACTTAAACCCTTAGTAAGTAAAAACCTCAATAACTTAAATTATTTTACGTTTCCGTTAGTTTTATCTTATCGAGGTTCTACTGTATTTGCATACAATTTCTAGATTTCACACATTTCCGGTAACATGAACACTAATATAATCTAGGTCTATCTCTACCCCACTGAGCTCCTGTTTTTGCTTCTAATATGTCTCTAACGAGCCCTTCATGTTTGAGAAGGTGTCCTATCAACCTAGCTGGCCTATGTTTTATTGACTTCCGTATAGCCCTCTGCTCTCCTACTCTTTCTAATGCCACCTACCATTTCTAACCTTCTGTATCCACAGTACCCTCATCATTTGCCTGTAATACCACATTTCGAATGCTTCTAACCCTTACTAATTCGTCGCGTCCATCATCTGCGTTTCCACGGTCAACTTAAACTGAAATAAAAAAGCAAAGCTTCCTGCATATTCCGCTTGGTAGACACCATCTTTTTTACAACTAATTTTTGTAATATCCGCTTAGTACGACAGGATTATTATTTCCCTTCTACGTCATTACCTACAAGCGGGCTTCACCGTCTTAATTAATACTTCTATTCTATTAAAAACTAAGAATAATTAATGAAGGTGGTCACAAAACCATTCCGAAATCCTCTCGAACATATCTTATTAATTATTAATTGAAAGGTGACAGTATCGTTCCGACCAATCTGTGTTCTTTATGCTCCGATGGGCTGAGTTTGTTACTTCTTGATCATTCTGTGCTTCACAAATGTCTAATCGTAATAACATCGTCTTACATAGACAACATTCTTGTTCGCCGAATAGTATATTTTCGATTATTCAGCAAGTTCATAAAGTAGCACTATCAGCGACGTTCTCCGAGTGCTCCTAAGGCCTTATCTGTGTACATACGTGAATGATGATTGAGAGCGAGTTAAATGAACCAAGAAACGAAGTTCGTGAGCAGAAGAAGTAGGTACCGTACCGTATCAATTCCTTAGGGCCTCGTACTTACAAACTACCGAATAAACCGTATTATATTTTCCGCATTCATTCCCCACTTCTACCGCCTACATATGACAAATTGGCTAAAATTGCAAATTCTTGCCGGAGATACAAACAAAAGCGAATCGCAACTGTGTTTATTATATTTCGAAATTTTTATTCAACACTGCTTCAGAGACACAAGAATGTAGTAAATCATATGTTCGTGTTGAGCTTTGTGCCCGTTTTCTAATTCGTTAGTCTTTTCCTACCGTAATTTTGTGATCATCCTAAGCAATTAAACAAAAGCATTCTTCATATTTAATGCATTTAATATTAATAAAGAAATTAGTAGGTATATGGTTACTAAATATAAATTAAGAAAAAGGTTAGCATCAGCTGAGAGAGGAGACCGGATCCGCTTGTATGACAGCCGATTATCGATACTATTGAGCCATTTCCGTTTTGTTGAAAATTTAGACTCAATTGTAAAATATGGAGTAGATACTATTCCGTCGCCTTGCGTCTGAATGAATTTGGACGGAATTTACCTAAGTGAAAGTTTTTTTTCTTGCTATTTAGCATCAAGTATTTACCAGTATTAAACTTGCTTGACGTTTATAGATACTTGTTTGACGTTCGTTAGATACTTGTACTTGTTTGTATTTGTACCTCCTGATGAACATTTACCTATTTTATCCGTAAATTTTAGATCTGGCACCAAAATGACTCCAAGCATTCCAACTTATCTCAAACAGAGATAAAGTAATTAATGTGTAATGTGGTCGGTAACAATTAATTCGTTTTAGAGAATAGAAATCCGTAACTGCAGTATAAATCAGCTGATAACGTCGACAATTAAGATTATCCAATGGCTTAATAAGGAATGACGGGTAATAACGGAAACGAAACGTGAAATGTACCAATATCTCTCAATAAGGCGTACACAACGCACGGATGCAGCAATTATGTTTTATTTTGTTAATCTTTTTACGATGGACATCCTAGCCGTATCTAATAATACCTAATCTCTTATATGAATTTAATTAGATTGTATTTATAGTTGTCGTAAATTACTATTTAAGGGACATTAGTTATGTCATACAATTTTAGTAAATTGAAACTGTATACGTAGCAGTTGAAGAATAAAATATAGGGTTGTTCGGAAAGTCATTTCGTTTTTTTTTTTTGTGGAAATGAAAGACAGTTTTCATATAATAAACAAATACTTTATTAAATTATATATTGACCGTTCTGGTCCAACACCTTTTGCCATCTTTCTGGTAGTAGCATAATTCCACGCTCATAAAATTTTTGGTCTTTGCTGGCAAAAAACTGATCGAGGAGGTTTATGACCTCCTCATTTGAGGTGAAGGTTTTACCGTCTAAAAAATTTTGGAGTGACCGGAACAAATAATAATCCGATGGTGCCAGGTCTGGAGAATATGGTAGGTGTAGCATTGTATCCCATTCAAGCTGTAAAAGCTTTTGGCGAGTGACCAAACTTGTGTGAGGTCTCGCGTTGTCTTGGTGAAACACTACACCTTTCCTGTTGATTAGTTCTGACCTTTTCTGTTGAAGTGCATCATTCAGTTTGTCCAGCTGATGACAGTAGACTTCCGAATTAATCGTTGTGTTATCCGGTAAAAGCTTAAAAAAACGATTCCTTTAAAATCCCATCAAACAGACAGCATCACCTTTTTTTGGTGAATATCGGCTATGTAGAAAATGCTGCTTATCGCTCTCCATATTTAAAAGGGCACCAACCAAAAACTACTGCGTAGAATTAATTGGAATTTTTCACACACAAGCCTTGCTATATGAGCTCTCAAAGCATATAAAAATTATACGGCTTAAATGTGAAGTTGGGTGCAAAAGAATACAATTAAATCCTCTGTCGGGAGAAAACGAAATGACTTTCCGAACAACCCTATATATCAATACTTCAATAGATTGCTTTTAATACTTTTCCAGATAGAATTCAAGAATTAAATACATGAGCTTTTACAGACCTTACATAATGATTTCATTAAAGTCAATTTATAGGTTATTCGATTAGTATATTCCAGTTTATTTATTTCAAGACCTGGACTGCGATCTACCAGCCAAATCGTTGATTGAAAGTTTGTAGAATAAAATAGGTAATGATTTCTCTGATTGCTATACGTAATATGTTGACTTATTTGGACGGGTTCAACTAGTAATCTAATGTTGTCTTTAATTGTTATTGCATTTTGGCAGTCTTTTCGCAAAGTTCCCTGTCGCTATTGAGATGTCGTACTAGTAGTTTGTGCTAAATTTGCATGGGTAATGTACGGCACGTTGTATAATACGAGAGCCTTGTTGTCAACTTCCGCTTCGTTGGATTGTTATGATTTGTACTTGAAGTGGATTTGCTTTAACAAACTTGGGACTCGAGATACAAAAGTTTTGGGCAACAACTTAAAACAAAGCTTGCATGTGTTTCACGTATTTGTAACATTAGAGAAGATTGTTGTTATTCGGTAACTTCATAACAACCTTAATATTTTGTTAACATACATTATTAAGAATTGCTTAATATGAACCAATTTATTTTTTTAGCAAATTTCCTAAAAATATGTATTTTTCGTACCTCTAAATGACTGATGAAATTTTTCAAAAATATTAAATATAATTTTAAGTTAGTTGGTAGGCATATCAAAGATGAAGTTTGAAGGTACAAAAGGTACATGTGTAACCAGTATACGATGGAGAGCAGTCAGTTAATATTTCAGAGTATATTTCTCCATCACGAGATGCCACCACCGATGCAAGCAAAGAGGAAATTAAGTTGCAAGAACATCAAAGAAGCGTAAGACATAAGACAGCTCTTGATGTATTTTCATAATAACGACGTTGTTAATTTCACGGCTAGTCTTGGGAATACTTAATTTATAATTTCAATGTTTTTATACTTTACAGAAGAATCACTGTAATTTTTATATCAGAAAGTAAGTACATTTTATTGTGTCAGTATTTAGGTTTTAATTTATTTAAAGAAAAACTTTTCCTCATTAAAGGTGTGGTTACACATAACAGTATAAATTAGCAAAGTCAAAGTCAAAGCCAGTCTTGTTCTCAAAATAAAACGTCAGTATAAATATTTTTCAGAATTCAAAAGTTAGACACATAATTAACAAACATGTCAACTAATGAAGTTGATATATATTATGCTTATTGATTATTTATATTACTCAGTTTTTATTTAAAGAAAAGGATTCATTAGGGATTAGCAATACCCGTTAATGAAAATAAAAAACTACCAATTAAAATCCTGACGTTCCTAAGGTACTCTACTGGCGTGGGTCGTATTAAGGAAGTAAGTATTTTCTGAACAGTTCAAGTAGGTTAAAGCCAACATTAGATTAGGTATCCATGGTATAGCAATTATAGGATAACATGCATATTAAATGTAATCGTTTCTTTCAATAAAACAGAATATTTGCAGTATTAATCGTCAAGTCATATTTATTTAATCTATTGTCTACATATAAACTAAATGAACCCGTCCGAATTCGGACAAATGTCGATGGTGCAAAGCGATTACATATCAATTATGGCAATCCCCATCCGTACCATAACATAATCTAACCTCATAAAATAATAAATAATCTAAACATCAAACTTTCAAGGTTACCTCTGAAAATGAAAAACTGAATATGGGTACATTTAAACACATCCATTTTTTTTAGAATTGTTTAGTTTCAAAAGGACAACGTTCTGAATGCTGAAAGTTTCCTTTTTAGTAATTAGCTTCATTCTTGGATTAGAGGTTTTAATGACCAGCTAATCCCAAGATATCGTATCATCAGCAGTTTCAATTGCATTGATTTCTGTTACAAGCCAAAGCTGGTTTTTTGTCGTTTTCATTCGCTAATATCTTAACAAAATTGGATGAAATTTTACAAAATCACACTCCATTAACATTTATGGTATTCGGAAAAGTGATATTTTTGGTCATTGCTAACCGAGTGATGTGCAGTTGGCTGTGACTGGTACGACATTTAATTAAACGTTTCGTTAGAAAAGACGTGTTCGTTTCCTTCTTACTACTGCGAAAAGTGCACTAAATTGACATGAAAACTTTCGGATGTAAAACGCGACAAATGAAAAACGACCGTTTGGATGGAGCACTCTTTTCGTCTTTATTGTAAATTTAATCCAATTCGAGAGGATGTTTGTTACTCTCTTGTCGTCACCAAGGGAGATGAAAAGAAAAAAGACTTCTACGTTACACTTGTAAATAGTAGATACAAATAGAAAGCGTACCAAAAAAAAACGAAAGACGCTTCCGATCAATTTGGTTTTACTTGTTTAGATAGCAATCGCTCAGTTTACACCTCGCGGTAGCACACAATCAATGAATGAATCCTAACTTAAATCGACAAAGGCGAAAAAATTAAAAAGAATGGCAAACCATGATTGAAATTTGAAATGGTTTCCAAAAATTTACGTGGAAAATATATAACACATGACCAAGTGGCATAACAGTCGAAACGTACAAGGTCTGTTCAAAAAATATCGCGAAACAATCCGCTATAAACGCCCGGATTTGTGGAAGAACAAAAACTGGCTTTTGCACCATGATAACGGAACGCCCCCGCTCACACATCGTTGCTCGTACGCGAATGTTTGGCCCCAAAACAATACACTTATAATACCATAGCCACCGTATTCTCCAGATCTGGCTCCCTATGACTTTTTCTTGTTCCCGAAACTGAAGAGGCCCTTGAAAGAACGACGCTACTCTACGATTGAGGAGATAAAGACGGCATCGAAGAAGGAGACCAAAAAAATTTTTTGAAGTGCTCCGAGGATTGAAAAAAAAAACTTTGGCGTAATGGTATAATATCTGGTAGCGATAACTTTGAAGGAAACAAAATAGATATCCATGAATAAATAAATAATTTGTGAAGAAACACAAAATTTGCGATCCTTTTTGAATGGACCTAGTACACTTATTGTTAGAGTTTTTTTACAGTAAATTTGTGTAACTTAAAAGTGTTTTTGTTTTTATGTACCATTATTATCCATTTCTATCCCTTCGTAAGCACAAAGCACTAAATAAAATAAGTATCTTAAAAGATGAAGTAAAAAGTACTATCGAAAAAACAGTCACTTCTATGCTCGCGAACGGTTAATTTATTTGGAGTGCGGCGCTGTACGGGTATGAAGCATGGACGGTGGGCGCGGCGGAAAAGAAAAGGTTAAAAGCGTTCGAAATGTGATGTTATAGACGAACGACGAGGATACAGTGGATAAAGAAGGTTAGAAATAAAGAGGTATTAGAAAGAATAGGAAAACAGAAAATTCTATGGATGTCAATAAGAAATAGGCGAAATAGGTTGGTAGGACACCTTCTCAGGCATGAAGGTCTAGTGAGAGTCTAGGGGTCGAAACAGAAGCTAGGAGGAATAGAGGTAGACCTAGATTAGATTACTGTTCACAAATAGTTAGTTACTGCGCTTTAGTTTTAAGGAAATGCGAAGATTAGCTCAGGATCGCAAAGAGTGGAAGTGCGTGTCCAACCAGTCTTAAGATTGACGACCTTATGATGATGATGATGAGGGATAGTTCAGAGGGACTCCCCACCCACCAGCGTCAGTAGTTGACAGGCATTAAACACCCAAAAGTTTTTATTAATTTTAGTGTTATACTCCTTTTGGCGCAAAAATCAACGAGAACTCGCACTGGTAAACAACGTACCATCTGCTTTATACCAAAAATTCTGCATTCAGCCAAAAGGAAACCCTCTATCTCTACTCTTAATTAAATAGATCAGTAAATAACTTACGTTTGGTGGGACACCCGGTATATAAAGCATTTCTCGTATTTCTCGAAGCTTAACATTACTCTCTCAGCACAATATACTTAATATATAACAATAAATAGTCCTTGAAGCGTGAAACGAAGCAAATGTAATTTGCCTGCGTATTAATTGTCAGTCGCGCTGCTGAGTGAGTCTCGGAAGATGAATATTCACGATCAATGTCAACGGCTCTACGTTCAATCCTTATTTATATTTATACACGCATTCTCCCCTCGGAGCAAACGCGCGATATTTGCTAAACCAACTCTTGCAGGCAGCCAAATTAACTCTTAACTTACATTTTAGATCCGTCGCGGGAATAAAAGCCAAAACCTTCGCTAATCCATCCTCGTGTTTGCTCATGACGTTCGCAATTTTAACTTACGATTAGTTCAGAAAACTTACTGCTCGTGTTAATTTTCTCTCTGCCCTATTAACAATCATAGCCGAGTAAATAATTTGGACAAATAAAATTTTCTTATGTTTGAAACAAAGATTAAATAATAAATGTAAGTTACAACAGATATGAGAGAAAAGATACCTATACGTTTCAAAAAATATTGTAATAAAACAATTGCTAGAAGGGCAAAAAAAGCCCGGAACTACATCGATATGCAATACGTATAAAACATAACTGGACTACAAGTGGAGCACAGCGAAGTTACTCATCTGAATTTATGATTCAAAATAACAAACTGTACAAATTTGTTACTAATTTTGAGTTCATTAATGTCTGACAAGGTCTTTAGGTATATCGACTTGTAAAAGTAATAGAGTTGACGAACACTGAAAACTTATTTCTCAGTTTAGAGCACATACGTACTTATGTAAAACTCGATTTTTACCACTTCGAGCACGTAAAAATATAAGTGGCGCATCTCGAAGTAATTATATTCAGAAATAGGCTGATTTCTCTCCTATTATTTTTTGTTGATATATACGACTGATAAAAAAACTAAAATACTGTTATGCAAGGAAAGAAAAAGTACGGAAAGAGTGAATATAAAGATAGGAGACGAAAACTTAGAAGAAGTGGCTGATTTTAGATATCTAGAAAGTCAGATAAGTCAGGACGCAAGGAATAGTAGGGATATAAAGCAAAAGATAGCGTAGGGTCGGGTCGCCTTTAATAAAAAGAAGTCACTTCTATGCTTGCGAACCGTTTTTCACTAGAATTTCGAAAAAGGTTGTTAAAGGTGTATGTTTAGGGGGCGGCGTTGTACGGGTGCGAAACATGCACAGTGGGCGCGGCGGGAAAGAAAAGGTTAGAAGCCTTCGAAATGTGGTGTTATAGGCGAATGATGAGGATAACGTGGGTAGACAAGGTTAGAAATAAAGAGGTATTAGAAAGAATAGTAGAACAGAGGACTCTATGGAAGTCAATAAAAAATAGGCGAGATAGGTTGGTAGGACACCTTCTCAGGTATGAAGGTCTAGTCAGAGATATATTAGAGGCAGAAACAGGAGCTAGGATAGATTACTGTTCGCAAATAGTTAAGGATGTAGGTTTTTCTAGTTTTAGGGAAATGCAATGTTTAGCTCAGGATAGGAAAGAGTGGAGGTACGTGTCCAACCAGTCTTAGGACTGACGACCTTATGATGATGATACGACTGATCAAGATTCCTTGAATAACTGAAAATTTTTGGAGCAATTTTGACTGATCAGTTCGGAAAATTTGTATACTCTTTCAATTAAAAAAGCGTTACGATATTGCAAAAATACACATCATTAATACGGTCGCCGATTTGATTCAGATCCGTTTTTTAATGTGCTAAGGGTTAAAACTATCACGTCAAAAATATATTTTCTGTTCTGAATTCTTAAACTACATTAAATATTTAGCTCAAACAAATTACTTATTGCTTCAATGTTCAATATAAAAGAACTCGAAAATACAAATGATTTTTTATTTATCGTATTTGTGGCAAAGGGCAACGTATTTATATGAATAAAACAGTTATCACCACATCGGATTCTTCAGAGGATTGGACTCGATAGTAGGTATGCTACGGTTTTGAAACAGAAAAAAAAAAACAGACATGGGAACATAGCGAAAAAGAGGACGCGTTGACGTGTCAGAAGAATCTGTCAGTTTATGAATTATTTATCACATTGCTCATTTCACGACAATGTTTGTTGGAGAACTTCACGGTTTTTGTTCCTGGAGTAAAAGTACAGTTCACCGCGTCCATAAATTTGCATCTTTATACGGAAACACGTCAAAGTGACTTATATGCATGAACGGCAACGGCTACAGTCACTGACTGTTACTGATATAAAGTGCAACTTCTTAACCCTTTCTCCTTAAAAACGCCATTTAGTTTCATTTATGCCTTTTTTATTAGACAATGCCAAAATGTTTATTATTGAATAATTACTTATCAAACCTAAAACCGTCTTCAATATTTGTATATTATTATATTCATATATTTTCAACTTCGGGAAACTACGTTTCAGATGGTGTCATAATAATAAACCTAAACTATCTGCCTCACGATTTACATAATCTTTGAAGTAAATGTGACTACGAGATGCATACAAAATAAATTTTCGATCGATTTGATTAAAGCAACAAAAGAACCGTCTGCCAATAACGGACTACTGAATCGATTTTTGAAGTGAAGCTTCTTTACGCACGGTAGGCTAAGTTCGTTTCATGCGAGTTGCTATGTAACGAAATCATGCAACGCATTTCCCCCGCTGTCTGTCCCTACGTATGCTTAGATCTTTAAAACTACGCAACGGATTTTAATGCGTTTTTTTTAAATAGATAGAGTAATTCAAGAGGAAGGTTTATATGTATAATACATGCATGATATAGTAGAGAAACACTGATAATTTTAGAGGTTTGTAATGTGATGTCGTAAATAAACACATTTTTTTGCGCTTATATTGCAAACGTTGACTGAACCCTACGAGATAGATCAAAATAATATACTACAGTATTGTACACATTAAAAAGGTCTACAAAAAAGTCCGCGATGGTATATGTCTGTCTCTTAGGGATAACCCACAATAGCCATTTTTATCCTTTACTTTTTATGAGAAATAATGACTTATTTACGAAGCGATTGTAGGCAATACAGCATTAATTCTTATCCAATTAAGTACCTTAAATACATTGTGCATCTAATATAGATCAATATGGCCCTTTACAGCATGTAATTTAAATGAATATTTTCGAAGATATTACAGACCTAAAATGCAGGGATTGTTGTATTTAAAGACATTCTATAGTATATTTAGTATCAGTATTGCACCCGTGCGAAGCATATAGTGTACAAATAATACCATTAAACTAATTTCTTAACCCCTATCCCGGTATGTTTGTGTGTTTGAAGAAGTTTCATTTCAGTATTACACGTTGCATTTTTTTTAACTTACGTCTATAAAAATGGCAGACGGTATAAAATTAATGAAAAGTCAATTGTTCTTAAGCTATATGAAATGGAGAGGTCGCATTTAAAACTATACATATAAAAGTATTATTAAAAGTTATACATTTCTGCAACCAACGAAAAGTTTACCTTTACTCATTATGTCACGTGCCCAGAATTTCGAGAA
Source organism: Agrilus planipennis (assembly GCF_000699045.2). NCBI lineage: Eukaryota > Metazoa > Arthropoda > Insecta > Coleoptera > Buprestidae > Agrilus > Agrilus planipennis. Next base: position 25,490 of record NW_020439170.1, on the reverse strand, counting down.
TGACATACGAACTAAAGGAAATTTCGATTTAGCTTTTGTTTGTTTCGTTGCACGAAATATGATACAATGTATCACGTCCTCTTGTCTAAAGGATAACGTTGACAAACGGCGAAGCCTTTCGTTGCAATTTTCGTATTTAATTCGCCAACGGCAGGTATTAAAGTGGCAGCCAGCTAAATTGGAAACGGTGTCGTGCACAGGAATAAAAGTTTCGAAGTTGTTTGTAAAATGTCCACGTGCTTCGTCCCGTAATATCTGACGTAGAAAACGTCGCCATCGAGTCGTCCTCTCTTTGTCCCGCGTCGTTCTCTCGTTTATTAAATTACCTTCACATATAATCTTCCGGAGGAGTGTTGTAACATGTCGCCGTCCGGCAAAACTGTCGCTGTTAGTCAGGAGTCGGTCAGAGCTCCGGGGAAATCATGGATATAATTTCGCGTTTTGAAACGGGACATCGGAACAATTTAGAGGTATCGGAATTCTTACGTTTCGCTGCCTATCTCGCTGGTGCAGCCCCGTCCGGTAACCACACACATCCACTGATGCGACATGAGACGAGGTTACATTATTTGTCGGTGCATTCGGAACTTGACGGGAATCCGAATCGTAAAGCATCCGTGTGGGAGAAATAAACAGTTGTTCCATTTTAGAAATGACTGGAATCGATCAGGCGTCCGGTCAAAGGGGGAACAATGGCACCGCCAGGATTCCCAACTCGAACGAAATCTTTTGTGATAGTCTCATGTGACTCACATTCCGATTAAAAATAGTGGCATTTCTCGAACTTCCAGTTAATCCAACAGATCAATAAATGCTTTATATTTTTACGTGATTATTATGAACTGATCAATGATACTTAATGATTGATTGTTATGTAATAATGTAACAATATTTTATGTAAATGTGTAAGGGATCACTAAAAACATGGGGTAATGGTTAATTTTACTAATTTGCGGTTCAACAATAATATAAAAGGGGCAAGATGTTAAATATATACAATAACTTAAGCAGCATGGTAGAGAAGTAAATATTGAGGATGCTGTTTGGGAGGTACAATCGGGGACAAGAGTACATAAAATTAGAAATTCGTGATTAATTAGGTTTTGCAGCATATCATGAGGTAAATAAATACTATCTATACTAAAAAAAGTATACGGTTTGAGAAAATTTGAAATTTGACCAAAAACTTTGAATAAAATAAAAAAAAACGAATATGGAAAATTTTGGCAGTGAATAAGCCTTGATTTCAACTTCGAAACAAAAAAATATTTAGTTTCAATCTTTATTAATAATGAGCGTAAAACTTTTTAATATGTTTAAATAATAATTAAGACTTTAAAATTGCATTTATTTCAGACAATTATAAATATTATCATTATATTATCAAGTAAAAACGAGATTTTCATCTAATTTTTCAATTTTTCCTCGATAACCATTTAGTGAATTTGAATAACCTTACGCTAAAGTGATTCTCCAGAGTTCAAGTTACTTATTATAAAAGTTTGAAATTTCTGGTAGCTTTTTTTCAGTTAATAAAAATGAATTTAATTTGTTCGGCTAACGAATCTCCATAAAATGACGCGTAACATTGCAATTTTTTAAAATTTCAGTAACTTTTTAACGGTTTAGTGAATCGATTTGTAATTTTTATAGGAGTTTTAGAATTGAATGAGGAACGTTCTTTCAAATTTTTATTTGTTTCTTGGATTTTGACATATCTCCTAAACATCCTTACGAAGGAAGTTAGGCAAAAACTAGTATGTTTAGATTTAGAGATATAATAGTATTAGGATCTAGAAAGGAGAACTTATAGATAGGAAGAGTGAATATAAAGATACTAGACGAATAATTGGAAGAAGTCGTTGGATGTCAGATAATTCAGGATGGAAGGAGTTGAGATATAAAACAGGATAGCATCGCGTCGACGCGTCTTTAACAAAAGGATAAGTTACTTATATCCTCGCAAATTGTTAATTTAGAAATTCAAAGGTGAATATCTGGAGCACAGTTATGTACTGGTGCGAAACGTGAACGGTGGGCGCGACGGAAAAGAAAGAGTTAGAAACGTTCGGAATTAACACAAAAGGTTAGAACTGAGTTTTAGGGAAATGCAAAGAATAGCTCAGGAAAGGTAAGAGTGGACCTGCGAGTCTTAGGACTGACGACCCCATGATGATGATATAGGAAAGTACCTAGTAGCCTATCAACTTTTATTCACCATCTAAAGACCACAAACAGAGGTTCCTAAATATGAAAATTAAAGATGATGTAATTTCAGAAAATACTACAAATGGCGCGGTAAACGCCATCTGTAGTACTATGCTACATTTTAGGATTACGTATACTCCAACAAGGTCCATTTAAATATATGGATATCTACTTGCTGATACGAATACCGGCGTAGCTAACCTCAACGTGATAGGAACGTTACCATTGTCGAATAAAATAATTCGAAGTGGTCTGTATTCTGTCGAAACTGCCAGACGCGGATCGTGATTTCGATCTTTTTGGATCTCATCAGCGCGTCGCAGACAGCTCCGATAGAACACAGACCAACTTTTACCTGCTGTCTTAACAGCACGTTTTAGAAAATACTACAAATGGCGCGGTAAACGCCATCTGTCGTAGCTGATAATTGCACGAACCTATGCATTAAGTAGATTGTAGAATATCCTTATGCTGAGCTCTCAGCTCGCTACTACTGTTTTTAGACCGTACAATCCTCCTTAATTCTCTTTTAACCGGGGTTAAGTTAATCGATTTTCTTCTTTTATTTGCTTTCTTGTCTATTATGCGACAGCTTCTTTGTACACGCCATTCCTTGAAGGATAATTGCCTCAGAGTGATGGTGGTGACTTTGACGCGGAAAGTGTGTGTGTTTGTAGCGTTACGCTGAAAGGACCAATTTGGGAAGCGTAGGCTCACGTGTACACACAAATGCACTTACACATACACGAACGCCTGCGAATCAAAGACCTCTTGATTATGCACAAAGGGAAGGCTTGCGCCCACCTGCTGTGGAAAGCGGCGGCAAGGCGTCTCTAATGGACCATAACGATCCTTCCGATCCTTTACTCGACGCGATAGCACTTCATGCGAAGCTTATCGACTTTGACACAATTTCATCTATATTTTACTTATTTTTGGTTGCCTGCGGTTGATACTCGTTAATTGTTTAACATGTGGCGATTTTATATTCTTAAGTTAAAATCTAATTGTGTTTATCGTATAGATAGATATTATTCGCTTGTTGTATTATTTTCCGTACAACCCTTTTTCGAAATTTTATCTCTTTATGCCATCTCTCTGTTTCTATTTGAAACGCAAACAAAACTCAATTGTCATCGATGCTGTGAAGTGAAAATATAATTCTTAATAGGTAAATTTCGTCGTTTTTAGCTTGAGGAAGGTTGGTCAATTAGTAAGTTTATTCATGAAAAAATTAAGGTCAAAAAGTGAGAATTTGTTTTTAAAATTTTTTATTTCCAAAAATTTAGATTTTTGTAAAAAGAAAACTGAAGTAGATTACCGCATTTTCGACCCACAAGTGATCATTCCAAATTAGTGGTAGTTTTTTTTTCCCGAGAGGAATACGAGCAATTTTATGTCACCCTGTGTACACTAAAATAATTGTATGCTGAGGCTACCATGTATTTTGAAACATTCATTACAGTTTTTATTCAGTTGACCAAAACCTTTACCTTCCGTTACATTTATTATTTACATTAAAAGATGGCATTTGTACCAGTTATTCTATGTACATACTACGTTGTTTTTAACAAAAAATGATGCCTCACTTTTTGGCAATTGAATGTAATAGAACATGGAAAAAACAAATTTTTTATGATTACGCAAAAATTACAATTTTCGATTGTAAATCACTGAATTTGCAGTAGAAATAGTAAAATTTATTAGCTGACTAGTAATAATCTCAATATTGATATGTTTTTTAAAAAATTATTTCAAGTTTCTTAATTATTACAATTAAAGGTAAACTCGTTTTATGCGTAAAATGGTAGCAGTGAACGCCGTCTGCAGAAAATTTCCTACTAATTGTAGGATTCATTAATGTTTGACAAGGTCCTTTTTAATTAAGGATATCGACTTGTCAAACTAAACACAGGGCGCATTAAATATTAATGGTTCAGTGGTAGCAGACTTAGGCTGGCTTCAATATTTCCGGCCGATGCGAATACTTATTTTTTCCGTTTTAATTATGTTCATTTATTTATTTTTAACTAATTTTCTTTTTTTTTTAGCTATGTACCCACATATGTACATAAGTTTATCTATATTTCGTCTTTGTTTTTGTTATGTTTAATTTTCAAAAATCAGTATATTTAAGTTTGGTGGATAATTTTTGTAGAGAACCAACAAAATATTGACATTAGTTACTAACTGAATTAATTCATTTCTGGTTAATTTGTATTGAAAATTGACGACTTTTAGTTTTTTTGCGCGCGCATATATCGATTGCAACTTGTAGTAATTAACTACTGAAAAAACTTTAAATAGTTTGAATAAAGCGCACTAAAAATATATCGTGTAGATACACTGTACTTAATATTGATTTTATATCACCGTCATCGCTGCTGACACGTTATTAATTAGAGGAGAACAACGCATTATAACGATGGATCTTCTTTTGTCGGCAGCCAGTATATATGCAAGTCATTTAAGGGATGCTCTTTATTTTAGCGTGCACACGCGTTTCGGCTTTTTGGAGCAATAGGAAGCGGTAGATTTTGCAGTTTTTATTGATCATAAAGGGGAAGAATTAATCATCTATAAAATGAAATTAGTCGAAGTTGGAGGCATGTTGTTCAAAAAAATTACGAAAGAATTGATATTTGTGACTTATTTTAGTAAGTATCGAGCTTGGTTCAGTAAAATGTATCCGAATATCGGATACGGATACCAGCAATAGCGCTCGGATACCAGATACAAGATACAGATGTCTTCTAGTTTACAATTTAATATATCGTTTACCTAATGTGTAGGTATCTACCTGAAATCAAAGTTTTATTACCTGAAATAAGTCAGAGTGGTTGTTCCCATAAATAATCAGGAAAAGAACATGAATAATTAATAATGAATTGTCTGTGGAAAGATGGGACATCAGATACAGATTTTAGATCCACAAATAGCTCTGTAAAATTAGTCAGAGATTCGGTTTACGTTATCGATATAATCTGTATGAACCAATTTAAACATTAACAGCATCAGGTCGCGTTGAACATACAGTGTAAACTCTCTATAACGTCACTCGACTTAACGACAAACTCCTTAAAACGTCGAAATTGCTTGACTGGTTGGTTTACATTCTTTTCTATACAATATTACACTCTATATAGCGTCACGCTCACTCTATTTAACTACAACAATGCGACATTATAAATAATTGAGCAGTACTTTCTAAGTTGCCGAAATAGATAAGAACTGCAGCTGTGTACGTTGTTGAAGAAAACGATCCTGTCCCTCCACCAAGCATCAAACAAGCACTTGATGCAGCGAAACTATTAAAAAAATACTTTTTATATAATCAAGTTGATCCAGCAGTATAGATACAATTAAAATATTGGAGCAGCAAAAAACATCAGACGAACATAACAGGCTATACGCAATGTATCAATAATAACGTTCATGTGCAAAATGTGTACTATATTCGTAAATGCATATTATTATAGAATAATAAAATAATATCTTTTATTTCTTTCCATTTAACGATCACTCTTTATAACGCCGAAAAATGTTCAGTCCCTTAAGTGTCGTTATATAGAGTTTACACTGTATTTGTAATAAAAACTTACGTGGTTTCTTTTCTACCATACTTTACGAAAATTAATTTAAAAGTTTCAATCAATGCCAATTTAATTAACCATTTTACGAAACTTGGACATAAAGTTTTAATCTTGTGAAGTTTACTTTTGCTAATATTATCCCTTTTGATGTGCCCCTTTCGCCCTGTCTCGTCTTTACACTAAAATTCATTACGTCAAATCTGACTTGCATCACCAATGCACTACCAGTTGTTGCGGCTTTGGTCAGTGGCATTCCAAACATATCCAATTAAGCTGAACAGTTTGTTATTTCGCAAACTTTCTGCGACCACTGCAGCGAATATAAACTTTGAAATTAATTCAGCTGCGATGAAGCTAAGTTCGGGATGTCATTCGTTCGATTAAAAAGAGAACTGAATTTCTGTAATTAGACAACACGCTAACCTATTACGTAAATATTTACAAAACAGTAGTATTTCCAAACACATGCAACTGAAATTTACTACACATAAAAAAATAATATTCGTTACAAAACTTCCGATTATATTTTTCAAAATGGTTTTTAAATTGATCAGTTCACTTCCTCTCCTGATTGTTATTACCTTCCACTCGTTTAATCTAATTTAACTTATTGGTGTTTGTTTTGTTTTAACAGAGGTTGCAGGGGTCTGAGGGGAAGGAACAGCTACATTTTTTAATTGTAGAATTTTTTAGGTTGAAGTTTGTACTACCGAGGTCCAGTTGACTCAGTGGGTGCGGTGGGACTTTCGTTAACTTTAAACTACTTAAAGCTTTTTTTTTTTTTCGAAAAAGTTTTTATAGAGCTAATAAAATTCATTGATGACGAACTTTGAGCTTTAATGGAAAGGGATTAAGAATTCCAAAGCTTCGTTTAAGTAGCTGGTTAATGAATATTTAAAATGTCCCGATTCACTTGTTGCAAAGTAAATGTTTCTTTAGTTAAAAGGAGTTTAATAAAATGCATTTTCCGCAACGAAACAAAAATATAAAGCCATTTTAATGAAAGCATAGTTGCGGTTAATTTAAGAATACGTATATATATTCCCGAAGGGAAATATCTTATAAGAGCAAAATCGGAAAGAACAATAAAACTGTTGTAATTCTCCTTCTGCAAACTGCTCGATGAATAATGGATCCGAGTGAGCGAAGAAGTTGCCTGAGCGTCGCGGCGGGGAGCGTCGTCATCGTCGCCGTAGTCTTCCTCTTCCTCAACCCCGTACATTTTCTCTCTCCTACGCCATTAGTCCCGCTTGTCGCGACACAACCAAAAACTTTCTCTGCTATGCTAAGTAGTCTTTGGAATGTGTACGTATTTTAGAATCATTGTCACAATCCGTGTAATTTATGTATTCAACAAGTCGCTACTTTACCCAAGGCTTAGTTCTAATGTGCAAAGATCAACTGGAAAAACAAGTAGAAACCGAAAGTGGATTAGGAAAATGGGATAATTTACTTTTATGTTTTCTTTTAAATAACAAAGGTCTCAAAGAATGATTAGGTCTGATTAGCTGATCATAAAAACTTAACAAAAATGGTAGGCTGGAGAGACACAAGAGACGAAGACAGAAAAGACATGAAAGATTATTTGTGGAATATCGCTGATCCGGTATTTGCCTGGTTCGTGGACCCTTCAGATAAATCTGGACCAGAGTATATAGATTGATACGGAATTGAGCTAAAGTCCCTGAAAATAAACAGTCTGGTCATAACACCCAATGTAGATATAAAATGGCTACTGCTATTACTATTTATGTTGATGCTAGTTCTCATTTGGTCTGTCAGCATGTATGTTCCGTGATGTGTTGTCATGTGTCATAAAGATGATATAATATGCATTCCATAACAGAAAGAAATTAACGTTTCAGCCGTCGAGGACAAGAAGAACATGAAAGACTAGTTAGAAGCAAATTAGAAGCAGAAACAGGAGTTTAGAGGGGCAACGGTAGTCTTAGATTAGATTTCTAGGTTGCTCTAGTTTCCGAGAAATACGACAATTGGCTCATGATAAGAAGATGTGGAGATACGTGTCCAACCGGTCTTAAGATTGAAGACATTATAATGATGATGATGATAATTATTATGAAACGTAAAACTGAGTTTATGATAACAAATGCAATTAACCTATAATTCAATGTAAATGTGCTTACAGACGTACGGTTCAAAGCAGTCCAAGAGTAGATTTTACCATTATGCAAAGAAGTCAATCCGAACTAATCCCAAGAGTTGCCCCGACTCCATATTTGTACTTGGTGTCAGAACCTACGCTACCTCCCTAAATTTGATTTGAGGTCTTGAAATTTCTTCCAAAGCAAGCTTTCACAGCACAAGTAAAGAAAAAAAACGAAAACCAATAGTTTTTGATTCTGTGTGAGATTATTTAGTGACAAAATTAATTTTTCAAAGTATTACTGTCGGTTTTTTCTTGTCATCACAAGTAAATTTGTATTTATCTAGAAATAAATATATACAGCAGTAAAACGAGTACCGAATAAGTCACTTCTCCTCAACGACAGCATTTTAGTGTAAGACGGGGGTTAGTGGCGTAGTTGGTAAGCAAGCAACAAACAGTAACAATAACAGTGCTACCGTCTCGCCGCGCGTTTGCTCTCGAGTCCCCGGGCATTTCAGTAACAAATGATGATGGATGACCGAAGAGATTAACACATTATACGATCGAGCTATTATGAGCGGACGCAACGGCGGAATTTGTATATGGGACGGCCAGTTATTAGAGTGTATTGTCAGTGCTTCATCATTTCATTTGTACCCTGATGAATGGGGGAGAAAATGATGCATTCATTAGGCACCGAAATCGGAATAGACGAGTGGTAGAGAACGTTTGCCGATGATGTGTTACTATGGAATGCCAGCGCCGTGGGGGTCTCTCTCTCTCTCTTGTTTATCTACACGTTACGTTTCGTACAATCGAACTTTTTTTTAATGGGATACACCCCGTAAGCCGGATTCTTGGGATAATTTACAAAAATTGTAAGGTTAACTATGTATTAGTTACTGTATCATTTGGTTCTTTATCGGGTTTTCAGTTTCGTGGTTTTTATTTTGTATCGACGCCGATGAGGCTTTTCTCAATAACTCAATTGTGTTTAATTTCCATCAGCTGATGGGAATGATGAAACAGATGGTATGATGACAGTAGAAAATCAAATGGAATACTAGAGTCCAAACTATTACCTAAACGATCCTAGGAAACCACTAGGGAACTAGGATCAACGTGTAGCGGTAACACCGTTAAAATTAATTTTTTATATTCGTTTTTGTTTAATTTTTATTATTATTATTATTTTGTAAATATTCTTCTAAATCTATTTGTAGACTTACAACTTCTTATCTTGTGCATGCCTTTGTTTCCTTTCAACCTAGATTCTATTGTTCTACTATCGTTAGCCTTTACCTAGAATTTCATCTTCACCTATACTTGCATGCACCCCTTACTAATTGCTGTACTTTCCCTTAATTACTTTTCCTAAAATTCTATATTGCTCGCTCTGAGTGCTATAAACCTGTACCTTCAACTTTACTGTTCATACTGTTCCTTCTTGAATATTCTATCTCTTTTTACTAACAATTCAGCTGTATATAAACCCCTAAATTTCCATACTAACTAACCACTCTGCTGTCAACATTCGAGTAAGTCTACAACATTTCTTTATTGTTAATTGTCTGTCTGTTTTCATTGTTTTTGTATATATTTTTGTGTCTTGTTGTGTTCTTGTGTCTTTTCAACTTTTACGTTTTTCGTCTGTTGTATATTTCTTTTTTCATTCATGGTTTTTGTTGCGTGTACATAAATTCAAGTTATTGTTATATCTTAGTGTTTTTATTTATTAAACATACCCTAAACGCTAAAAACGTATGCGAAGCTGAAGATGAACAGGTAATTGATGTGATCATACCGCTAGAGCAGGTCACTCGGTAGGTTCTTGGAAATAAAATTTTTGCCTGTTTCGTTTTCATTTTTTATAAGTTCTGACGAGTGGGCAGTTTCTTCAACTGACCCTCCAGATTTAGAGCAGAGCAAGAGGATAAGACATAAGGCTCCCTTCGGTCTCTCTTTAGGATTTGTGAATTTAATTAGGTGTCATTCATGTCCATGCTACTGGGTACATTCTCGGGTCTTTTTCTCCTTCCGACATTATTTCTTTGTTGGGTTTTCCTATATTTCTTGCCAAAAGAACTATAAGTTCAAAAGATTAACTATAATTTAACTTTCCATAATCTTCTATATTATCATCATCATCATCATAAGGCCGTCAGTCCTAAGACTGGTTGGACACGTACCTCCAATATTGTAATCTTGGTCAACCTTTACTCCTCTTAAACTCGTGTTTGAGCTTTTAATATGTCTCTAACCAGTGTGTCCTACCAACCTATGTCACCTATTTGTTTCTACTTCCACAGTGTCTCCCATTTTTTAATACCTCCTCGTTTATAACCTTCTTTATCCACGGTATCCTCATAATTCGCTTGTAACACTATATTTCCAACCTTTTCTTTTCCTCAGCGCCCACCGTCCATGTTTCGCACCCGTACAGCGCCGTGCTCCAAATATACACCTTTAACAATCTTTTTCTAATCGAATTTTTAAATTAACCATTCGCGAGCATAGAAGTGACTTCTTTTTATTGAAGGCGACTCCACCTTGCGCTATCCTCTACTTTATATCCCTACTACTCCTTCCGTCCTGACTTATCTGACTTATTCCTAGATACTTAAAATCAGCCACTTCTTCTATTTTTTCGTCTCCTAATTTTATATTAGCTCTTTCTCTACTATTTCTTCCCTTGTATACCAGTATGTTTGTTTAAAGCAGAGAGATTGATAATGTAGGCATATGTAGCAGAGTATAGACTATATATATACATTTTTTGTAATTTATTATATTGGATGACGGTCGTCTGGCTTTTGTTTTCCTGTTATCATTGAATTCCCGAAAGCAAACTGGTAAATATCCGCAGTATTCTCGTATAATATAAAAAGTTCACGCTTCGTCGAATCTATTATTGATTTAACAGGATGGTTGCCTGCGGCGGTGAATGGGTCGGTCCGCGAAGTCGAATTTCGCGACACCCACCCTTCACACTCGGTCTAATGGAACAAAAGAACCCCCGGTCTTGTCACCGGTCCCGGCATAAAAAAGCAGCCGGAGCACAAAGAGACGATTGCGCCCCAGCGACGGCACCGCTTAATTTAATACGAGGGTGGATTGATAAGTTTCCGGCCTGACCAAGAAAAACAAGGTTTTTAAAAATTTTTTTTTTTTATTTCTCAACATAATCTCCTCCAAGGCTGATACATTTCTCATAGCNGGCTGAAACTATAGCTACAAGCTATCCAAGGATGGTACTATAGAATGTCACCTCAAGGTAGGCCTAGTGGCGTCATCTCTTGGTTAGGCCGGAAACTTATCAATCCACCCTCGTAAAGTGTTGATAAGTACGACCATAGCTGTCCAAATATCCAACATTTGAATGCAATCAATGCAAAGACCTGCTCACAATGCGACGACTGACGTCCATGCATACTTCACAATTCATCTGCCAAGCCCGTTAATGCAAACAACAAAAAATTGGGTATGTCCAAATTGCAATCGAAAGTAATACGCTGAGGCAGGTTGTCTACCCGACTGGAAATTAGTTCAGAGAACCCGGATTATGGTCAGATGCGGATCAGATTTTCCGTAATACGAGCATCTGATCAGTTTCTGATCACAGTACAGTACTCCATTCCTTGATCTAGTCATCCGATCAGAAATTGATGAGCGCACAGTACTTACTCTATCTCTTGATCCAACCATCTGATCAGAAATTGATCATAGTAGAATATCCTATCCCTTAATCCAGTCATCTGACCAATTTCTTATCACAATCTAATGCTACAAATTCTATTACGGTTTCGGTATAATCTTTAAATCAAGATGTTCTAAACTGAATCATAATACAAAACTTTATTTTTTACCTTATTTATTCTGTATGCAATATTGTTCATCAAACAATGAACAAATTTATTGTTAATTAAGTTAACAATAATTATTAGTAATGTTATGACTAATTAGCAAATAGTTTGTTCGTTCAAATTATTATTTTGATGGGAATGGATCTGTTGAATGGGTCCAGCATGGATTTTTCAAACGGATCCGTCATGGATTTTAGAAACGGATCCGTTATGGATCTTAGAAACAGATCCGACATAGATTTTTCAAATGGATCCTATGTTGATCATATATGACGTGACGATTTTCTATCATACCCGGATCAGAAAGCCTGATTTATTTCTGATCAATTAGAAAATTTCCCTGAATTTTCGCGAAATTTTCTCGGTTTTAAGTAATAAAACCGTTATGTTTTTAAATTTTAAGAAAACCTTCAAATATTTGTTATTATTGCGAATTTACAAAAGTCGCCAATAATTTGTTTACGAATTTACGGTAGAAATAAGCTTCCTGGCCACATTATTTTTACAAAAAGGTACAAAATAATTCAGATATGGTACTTCAGGTAATATAAAAACCTAGTACCTGGAATTTTCATCATATATTAACTACAAACTAAAACAGCTGCTTATTTGTTAAGTATTATGTGACATTGAAGGTGCTTGAAATACAATTTTTCATCCCTTCAATGTACTCATTCGAACTGCGTCGACGCAAATCATGAATACGTAGTATGTTTAACTTTCACACTTAGCTGTTTCCTCGTTTTAATTTAAAAATTCGCTCTCATAATATTTTCTTGACCTTAAAAACCCCTAATTTCAGCATTTTCGAAATTCATTTTGATCACTTTGTTGTGTCAGCTCCACAGAGGTCTTTTTAACTGCAGTTGTTTTCCATCATGTGCTGGTGCACTCGGTCTATTCCCGGAGGTGGATCGTATATACGAGCTGGCAGCGGACGTTTATTTGAATGGGAATGGGAGAAGTGTAGTTCTTTGTGGAGATTAATGCCGCTTTTTGTGTGTAACGTGTGGGGACCTGACCGTGTGATCGGGTTACAGATCAAGTCTTTATTTGCAGCGACCGCGGCAGTGAACCAACGACGTCACCGTCAACCCCTTAACGTCGTTCCGCTCGCTTGTTCGTTCGCTGCCAGCCGTTTTCGAACGTTATTGCCAATGTGAGAGGCGAAGGTCTTTCTTTCACTAATAGCGCTGTTGATATTGAATATTTGACAAAAAGAAACGGTTACTCGTTTAGGCTAATCCGTCAATCATATGTAGTCAGGTCGTTTAGATTGACGTGAGTATAAACATCATAGTACAATTCGCTAATGTCTTGTAGGTAATGAAGTAATGATATATTTCTAAAAAGTAGAAAATACCACAAATGGCGCGTAAACGCCATCTGTAGTACGATGCTACATTTTAGGATTACGTATGCTTCAACAAGGTCCATTTAAATATAAATATGGATATCTACTTGCTGAAACGAATCCCGGCGTAGTTAACCTCAACGTGATAGGCACATTACCATAATCGAATAAAACACTTCGAAGTGGTCTGTATTCTGTCGAAACTGCTAGACGCGGATCGGGATTTCGATCTTGTTGGATCTCATCAGCGCGTCGCAGACAGCTCCGACAAAACACAGACCAACTTTTACCTGCTGTCTTAACAGCGCGTTTTAGAAAATACCACAAATGGCACAGTAAACGCCATCTGTAGTACGATGCTACATTTTACGTTTCAGCAAGTAGATATCCATATATTTAAATGAACCTTGTTGGAGCATACGTAATTCGAAAATGTAGCATCGTACTACAGATGGCGCTTACCGCGCCATTTGTGGTATTTTTTAAAACGCGCTGTTAAGACAGCAGGTAAAAGTTGGTCTGTGTTCTGTCGGAGCTGCCTGCGACGCGCTGATGAGATCCAAAAAGATCGAAATCGCG
>NW_020439170.1:0-11190 GCF_000699045.2 Agrilus planipennis | reverse complement strand
GTTTCGGGAACAAGAAAAGGTAATGGAATTTGTAAAAATAAAATCCCAGCAGAAATAAATTTACTAGATATTTTAGTTGATATTACAAATTAAACTGTAATAATTAAGAAACAAAATTATTTTGTCAAATTTGAGATTATTACAAGTTACATAATAAATTCTACTATTTCTACGGCAAATTCAGTCATTTACAAACGAAAATTGTAATTTTTGCGTTTTCATAAAAATTTAGCTTTCTCCGTGTATTTATGAAGCGGAAATACGTAATTTTTTTTAAGAAATTGGCTAATAGAACAACGAACGCAAATTACAAAACGGCAGATTTTGCCTAAAATGTTTAAATCTCAGAAAAAAATTTTGTTTTGATTGAGCTTATGCTATGATTGACAAAGTATTAATTTTACACACAAAACACACAATACGATGAACAATTAAAATAATCAAATATTCAAGCTTTTTTTAGAAATCTCCTCTCTTGCTATTTACTATCGCATTGTACTTTTTAATCTATCAATTCCTAATTTAATCGTCCCATGTATACGTGCTGAAGAAGCAATGAATCAGATTGTCGAAGTTAAAATCAACAACTTTTTCTGACAAATTCGAAATGAAAGAGATACTCGACTCGCATTGCAGCATTTTGTGACTTTTTGCCACTGCTTTCACAGGAAGCGAATTGAGTTCATATAGTAACAACTCATAAATGAAATTTTAAAATTGTTTTCTAATCGAAGCATAGATATCTTCCAGTTTTAATTAAAACGAAGACCGCTTATTCAAAGCTGGACAAGTTGATTAAAATTTACCCAGCAGAAGGCAAACGAATGCGTCCCGCATTGAAATCTCGAAGCCAACGATTAAAACTAACACAGACAATAACCCACCAGACACTAAATGAATTTTAAAATAACCAAGAATAGATGTCATTTTAATGTTAAAAATTTTCATCTTCATGCAGGTAGATTTCAAATAGGCTAATGAGAGTGAATGTAATCTTGTTACACATAAGTAATTCTCATTGAATTTTTACTACCTGGAAAAACCTTTCCACAAATAAAACTTTTAGTGGATTAGTCAGTTTTGTAGGTACTGATTGAAAATTAAATTAATAGTAATTGTTTTCTGTAGGAGACACTGAAGTATATGTAAAATGAAATTGAGAAATTCATTAATAAAATTGTATAGCATAAGATCAGATCATAATAACGCTAGAGGAATATACATTGTAAAATTCGTATTTTCTTACCTTAATCAACGTGAAATTTTCATTTTGCTTCAATCGGTCATTCTACCACTATTATGGGAGGTATCAGGACTCCTGAAACAAAATATTGTAAATTAATTAATAAAATCAACATAAAAGAAAAAAGTCAAAATTGATGTTATTTTACATTAATAATAATATTAAAAGCCGACGAAACTTTGATTTTCGGGAAAATTTAAACTATTTTCGACCAATTTACTTTCAAATCGAATCATATTTCATTTCACGATTATACGATTGAATTAACCTTAACTTTTGACACTTAAACTCGGAAAAATTCGCAGGTATTCGAATCTTCTTATATTATAAACTACTATACTAATTGATAGAAGAAATTAGTATAATGATTAAATTTAACTTCAGGTTCGGGTAACAAAAGCTAAGCGGCGCGAGCAGCGAAAATTGTGTTTTCATTTTTCTTTCTTGGCACACTGCTATTGAGATATTTTCTAGTGGTTTTCTGCTCGCTGAACTTTTAGAACTGTACTGAATAATTCACACTTTCAAACTAAGTTTATCCGGTAACAGCCACACCGATAGAAAATCAATGAGTTCAACTGACTTTAAGTTGGGCAAACTACTTGTAAATTTAAAAATGGTAACTCTTTACAGACCGAGAAATTATACTTCCAATTTATGATAATCTTTTTTATTTTCTTTATCCTATTGTTCGGAATGCCAAAATATCGCGGCGAATGACTTTTCTTTGTTTTGAATGGTCCAAAATTGGGGTCAAACTATAAATTTTAATAAAAAAAAATTTGTTGCCTATTTTATTATAAGTACTAAGTACAGAAGAAGGAGAAAAATGAATAAATTTTCAAAGAGGACAATAATCGGAATTAAATAACTCTTGAAGGATTAACACTAACATATCATGTGTTATCTTTGTCCTACATTTGTAATGAAGAGTATCCCTGTGGTTCTGCGTACAATTGGTAGGATAATGTGGCCATCTAATTATTATAGAGACACTTACTAAGAACACTAGCCACTAATGCTGGTGGGAGGGCAGTCCTTCCGGACTACGCCGGAAGGTAAGGCGGAAGGCCCTCTTCAGCCTGCTTTCAGGAATCGTGGGAATGGGTGAGTGGTGGTTCGGGTGAGAAAGATGAGACGGACGAAATGAAGACAGAAGAGAGTGAGAGATTATCTGTGGAATATTACTGCCTCAGCATTTGCCTAGGTGATCCAAGGAAACCAACAGAAAAACTTGGACCAAGGCAGACGGACAGACCCGGAATCGAACCGGCGTCCTCCCGAATGCTAAGCAATGGTCTAGTCCTCTAGGCCATGCCGCTCGGTTCCCCGACATATCCACCCGTATACTTACAGTCACTCAGAAGACTGTAGTTCCACCCTAAGATGCTTTTAATTTTATTAATCTTTCTTTTATATTTATATGGGGTCGCCAGGAAACTCGCAATCATAAATGAGGTCGTGAATGAAAAAAGTTTAAGAAGCCGTGGTCTAGTCCTCTAGGCCATGCCCCTCGGTTCCCCGACATATCCACCCGTATACTTACAGTCACTCAGAAGACTGTAGTTCCACCCTAAGATGCTCTTTATTTTTTTAGTGCTGAAAATCTAAATGTTTGAGACAACTTTCCAGAATAGTCGATACCTAGAACAAATGCAGTTTTCTCCTAATGAACATTGTAATATCTACCTACAACCTATATGTAAATTGCTGTGTTGTTTGCATAAAATAAAGAATCCAATATTTTTCTTGGATCATTATCAGTTATTGAATAATCATGAGCAAACACAGTTTGTACTTTCGTAGCTCGGGGCGCAACCTTATTAGTCGACGAAAAGCATTTAATAATATCCACCCGCGTTCCGTTTTTCAATAGTTCATCTTTGAAAATAAATTAATAAGGGTGTGCAGCCAGCAATTTGACCTTTATTTTGTAAATGAATAATGGAGCCATCCCGCCCGTTAATGCTGTGTATTAAATTACGTAAAGAAAATTGAGGCCGAACAACGCTGCGCTGTTCTATTGTTTCAAAAGTCGATCCATAAAAATTCAAAGTAAAATAATGACAACGCATTGACGTCGTTATATATAATTTAGCAAAATAATAACCGGCCCACATGTGATCTCCGTCCATAAAAAAAATTATCAACCAACTAAAGCGCACAATAGAGACCAGGTTTATGACCTACACCATGTAGGAAGGTATACATTATACCAGTTTCTATAGGGTTTTTCGGAAAGTCATTTCGTTTTTTTTTGTGGAAATGAAAGACAGTTTTCGTATAATAAACAAATACTTTATTAAATTATATATTGACCGTTCTGGTCCAACACCTTTTGCCATCTTTCTGCTAGTAGCATAATTCCACGCTCATAAAATTTTTGGTCTTTGCTGGCAAAAAACTGATCGAGGAGGTTTTTGACCTCCTCATTTGAGGTGAAGGTTTTACCGTCTAAAAAATTTTGGAGTGACCGGAACAAATAATAATCCGATGGTGCCAGGTCTGGAGAATATGGTGGGTGTAGCATTGTATCCCATTCAAGCTGTAAAAGCTTTTGGCGAGTGACCAAACTTGTGTGAGGTCTCGCGTTGTCTTGGTGAAACACTACACCTTTCCTGTTGATTAGTTCTGACCTTTTCTGTTGAAGTGCATCATTCAGTTTGTCCAGCTGATGACAGTAGACTTCCGAATTAATCGTTGTGTTATCCGGTAAAAGCTAAAAAAAAACGATTCCTTTAAAATCCCACCAAACAGACAGCATCACCTTTTTTTGGTGAATATCGGCTTTGGAAATGGTTTGAGCCGGTTCATCTTTTTTGCTCCATGACCTCTTGCGTTTGACGTTGTTGTATACAACCCATTTTTCGTCCCCAGTGATGATGCGCTTCAAAAACGGATCATTTTCGTGACGTTTGAGAAGCGAATCGCAGACGTCAATGCGGCGACACAGATTTCTCTCTGTGAGAACATGGGGAACCCATACATCGAGCTTCGAGGATAATCCCAGGCCTTTCAAGTGGTCATAAACTGTTGAATTTGATAAATTTAACCTCAATCCGATCTCACGTGTTGTTATTCGCCGGTTCACATCAACTAATGCCTTTATCGCGTCTTTATCAGCTTCAACCGGCCTTCCCGAACGTGGTGCATCTTCGACATCAAAATTGCCGGATCGAAATTTAGCGAACCAGTTCTGGCACTGGCGTACTGTCAACACACCTTCTCCATACACATCAGTCAATTTCTTTCTGGCTTGAACAGCATTTTTACCCTTTCTGTAGTAAAACAGTAAGATATGTCGAAAATGCTGCTTATCGCTCTCCATATTTAAAAGGGCACCAACCAAAAACTACTGCGTAGAATTAATTGGAATTTTTCACACACAAGCCTTGCTAAATGAGCTCTCAAAGCATATAAAAATTATACGGCTTAAATGTGAAGTTGGGTGCAAAAGAATACAATTAAATCCTCTGTCGGGAAATAACGAAATGACTTTCCGAACAAACTAATAGTTCGTTAACAATAACATAAGGACATGTTTTGGTATGTCCGATAATTACTATTCTATTTAGAGCAGACAATTTACATACATCAGTTCAGTTATTTCAGAGATGGCCGCCCTTTAATGACGTCAAACAGTAACTTTGGTGCTCACTCCACACAATTTGCTATCTATCATGGATCAGTTACAAAAGATAGGACATAAATGCGATATCTCTCTTTCCTTTGAATGAAGCCGATTGATTTCCAATTAAATAACAAAGGGATCGAAAGTCTATTGGACATGAATCGCAGGTTGCGATTCGATCTATTAAAACACTTAATATGAAGAAATGTGAAAATTTATTTGAATTAGGAGATACAAAATATAATACGAATCTTTATTTCAAACACCACATATAACAATTCATTCGAAATATTCCGTAGTAAAAATATCCATTAAACAAATGCCATTAAATTACCACTAATAATAATTAATAGTAATAAACGGAGAATTGCCAATGGGATGAATGGAATTTCTACTAGAATTCTATTGTAAATCCCATTCCCGAACTCAATGGGATTTCCATTGCATTCCATTGGAACTTCCATTCCTGAATCCAATGAAAATTCTAGTGTAAATTCTTTATTTTTTACCTTTAATTATTGTTAGTGGTAATTAAATGACATTCTTTTTAATCAAGATGAAATATGAGGTTTTTCGACGAAAACAAATATAAATTACATGACAATGATTATTCCAAATATTTTTCCATTTATGCCAAATGGTTTCGAATGGAATTTATAAATTGAAGTTCAATGGAAATTTTTCCTACGGGACAAGATGTACAATGGAAACTTTTGATAATTTAAATCAAGATCAAGATTTCTTGAGGCAAGACTTAAAGAAACGAAGACGTTATCAAGATCGCGTACCTAAACAAAAATAATATAGACGAATAGGGTAGGACTCAAATTTCTATAATTTTGTCGTACTGTCTCTTCTTGCGGCTGTCCCAAAATCCTTAATCTTAACTTCTGAGGTACTCATACATAGAATATAACTCGATTACAATACCTATTTGTTTAGAATTAGCGTTTAGATTATAGAGACTAATTTCTTAATTGGTCACGTTAACGAGATAGCAATTAAGTTAATATCATCGGTAACACGTAGCAGTTAATCATCATGATAAGAAATGTTTGAGAAGATTGACTACAATGTCAACTAAGTATCTATGCTAGAAGAAAAGTCAGTACAACTAGCCTTAATATTTGGATAAATGAAAAATAAATTGTGTTCATATCTAGATGAGATTTTTGATATGTTTAGGTAGCAAAAACGATTGCTTGTTATTTTGGGAAAATCCATTATAAGTAACAAATATAAATAAACGACAACAGCTACCAAAAGCTACTAACTTATTTTTATTACTATCTTTTATACTGTGCAAATCTGCAAATACAGTTTTATCTGTAAATACTGTATAATTTATAATTTTAAGGTTGATAAGATGTTCATAAGGCCTTGTCTCATAAGTCAAACTATTGTGTTTATAGTTTCGTGTGAACATTTGTTGAGAAAGGTAGTTACCTGGAAAAACTATTTATAAATATTATATAAAAATGACAGTAAACCAAGAGAAAAGCAAACAATGGCCTCAATATCTGGCCACCATCATAGGTAAGCATTTACTTACACTAAAATGAACTAAATATTTATAAGTATTTCAAGCGATTGCTTATTAATTGGAAATATCTCTTTCTAATTAATTCCTTATCCATATGAATGTTTGTAAATGCTAGAGAACAATTCAGATCGTTCAAGAATATTCAAGAGTGTTCCAAAATGACATGTGTATGGGTCGGTGGCTGGTAATGGGTGATTGAGTCTAAAACAATCTCTTCACCTGCGACTCAAATTTAGCAGAAAATATGGAAGAAAATATTGTGCAAGATTGACACTTTAGAATAGATGTGATTTATTATAAGAATATCACATGTGATTTTCGACCATTTATTAGAATCGACCCTTCTTACTTTCTTCTAAATTATTATTCTATTAATACTCACTGTAAAATGAATTTGGACTAATTTCTATAATTCCTTCATCATCATCATCATAAGGTCGTCAGTCCTAAGACTGGTTGGACACGTATCTCCACTCTTTCCTATCCTGAGCTAATCTTCGCATTTCCCTAAAACTAGAACAACCATATCCTTCACTATTTGCGAACAGTAATCTAATCTAGGTCTACCTCTATCTCTCCTAACTCCTGTTTCTGCTTCTAGTATATCTCTGACTAGACCTTCATCTCTGAGAAGGTGTCCTACCAACCTATCTCGCCTATTTCTTATATAGAATCCTCTGCTCTCTTACTCTTTCTAATACTTCTTTATTTCTAAACTTCTCTATCCACGGTATCCTCATCAATCGCCTGTAACACCACATTTCGAACGCTTCTAACCTCTTCTTTTCCGCCGCGCCCAATGTCCATCTTTCGCACCAGTACAACGTAATGCTCCAAACATACACGTTTAACAACCTTTTGCGAATTTCTAAATTATCCGTTTCGCGAGCATAGAAGTAACTTCTTTTTATTGAAGAGGCGACTGGACCTTCGCTATCCTTTACTTTATATCCCTACTACTCCTTCCATCCTGACTTATCTGACTTCCTAGATACCTAAAATCAGCCACTTCTTCTAATTTTTCGAAACCTATCTTTATATTCGCTCTTTCCCTACTTTTTCTTCCCTTACATACTCGAATTTTTGTTTTACTTTTATTTATTTTCATACAGTACCGTTTTGTCAATGCCGCTTCCATTTTTGTTTTATTTTGTTTTGTTTCTTTTATAATTTAGGTTCTTTGAGCACATTTGGGATTGGCTTGCAGTTTGGTTGGCCTTCACAAGCAATACCCAAAATACTTTCTGACGAATTTCCGGGAAACATCACAAAAGACGAGGCTTCTTACATTCTTTTAATTGGTCCGTTATCATATCTGGTTGCCGCTCCATTATTTGCCTTCCTTGGCGATATAATCGGGAGAAAGAAAAGTTTGCTCCTGCTCGCCGTTCCTCAAGTGATTGCATGGATTCTCATAGCCCATGCAAGGACGGCCGTGATCTTCTATGTGGCTCGACTGATAGCTTCCGCGTCTGAGGGTGGACTTTATGCAATCTACCCCATGTATATAGGAGAAATATCAGAGCCAAAGATTAGAGGAATATTAGGATCATCATTGTCCGTTTCTATTTTGGTCGGACAGCTGATAATGACTGCGTATGGATCTTACACGTCATTGACAGTCTCTGCCTACATTGCGTGCGTATTTCCTGTACTGTTTCTAGTCCTTTTTGTTTGGATGCCCGAGTCTCCTTATTATCTTTTAATGAGAGAGAGAAGAGACGACGCTGAAAAGTCCCTCAGGAAATTGAGAAGAATGGAAAATGTTGATTCAGAACTGGAGAGACTAACTGCAGATGTTCAACGACAAATGTCTGAAGCTACCACAATAAAAGAATTGTTCAAGGTTGAGAGTAACAGAAAAGCGCTGAGAATCATGTTTTGGCTCAGACACTTCCAGCAGTGGTGCGGAATTGCTCCCATAGCATTCTATTCGCAAATGATTTTTAAAGAAGGCGGTGACTTCTTATCGCCGAAAGTTTCTTCTTTAATCGTATTCCTCACGCAAACAGTGTTTACTTTTGGAACATCTTTGGTAATAGACAAACTAGGTAGAAGACCGCTGTTCATAGTTTCTTCAATTTTCACATCTCTTATACTTTACATACTGGCCGTGTACTTTCTTGTAAAAGGTAGCAACTACGACGTGTCCAATTTCACATGGGTCCCTATAGTAGGGATGAATCTGTTCATGGCGTTCATGAGTATTGGAATTGGAATAGCGCCGAATTTGATGTTGAGCGAAATGTTTTCCGCAAGTATAAAGGCCAAAGCTTTAAGCATTTGTTCGATATATTTTGCAATCTGTTTAAGCATAACCCCGCAGGTTTATCATCTTTTGGAAACGCATTTGGACATTTGCGCTCCATTTTTCTTATTTGCAACGTCTACCCTTATAGGTGCCATGTACGCGTACGTGTGGATGCCCGAGACCAAAGGAAAAACGTTGGAAGAAATACAGCAGCACCTGAAGGGACGAGATCGAAAACGTAAAACAACTGTTCAAAACGTGGCAAAAAATGCATGAGCAATCGAGGCGGGAATTTCAAACTTCTGTAATAATTATCATATAAGTGCGATTGTGTTGAATTTGTGAACAATAACAGACATTTATAATAAATTAAAATTAATACGATAATACTAGTAAATAGTACCGATGTCAGAACACTAAAAAGATAGGTATCATTATCATCTGCTATTTTGGGTCCAACCGATTAGCAGATGATGATACTCATGTATTTAGAGTTTTATAATTAGTAACATTGCAGATATAAGCTTAAGGGAATTGTAATAAAAATGTTTTTTATAAGATGGTTTTTGCAAAATTACAATGAAATAAAACTGTTTAAAAGTACCGTGTTATTCTGTAAATGTTTTTGCCTTAAATATGCAAATTATCCCAGTTTAATTAAAAGTTCGGACATTTATCTAGCTGATAATGAAAATTCCGCAGCTGAAGTGGATACAATTATAACTCAGCGTTTTCAGCATTTACTAATTAAATTCGTAGTCTGTTTGCTGATTTCATAAGGCGAAACAGTTTGTAAATTCACACCTACACAGCTATGTATACATATAAGTACTAATTGGCTATTAATTCCACAACCGCGCTGGTATAAATAAGAATTCATTCTAAACGAACAAAACAAATAATACCAAGAACTGTTTAATGCAGTTTACACTAATAAAAGTTATTTGATTAATTAATTTACATCTATAACGTGTTGTAATTAATTAACACCTATACGTGCTATATTATAAGGGCAAATTTATAAATGCCTAGAACAACATGTCCTTCAAAGTAGATAGATAGAATACGAATAATTTTTACCCATAAGTATGTTTATTACATTTACATACAGTGAAAAATGAAAATTTTTCAACTTTTATTGTGTTGTAATGAATAAATAATAATTAAAGTTATTTAAAAATTTAATTAATAACATAAATTAATAATATTATCAAAATAACCTATTACTTAATATCTACAAAATATGACAATTATATTAGCATAATTCTGGTCAAGACCAGGCGTTACCTTATTGCTTCTTCTTCTACCTTTGCAATAAATATCGATATGACACTCTGTCAATAATAAAAATTGTATGTATCCGGTCTGATTAGTTAATAATGGGTTAGGATATTATTATACTGTAAAGGGATTATTGGTTTAAGAAATATGAGAAACATTTTTGACTATTAAAATCAATTTTCGATTATTGTATGTGCTACATAGTGTCCACAATAAAGTCTTATTTCGGTCACTGACACAAACTTTGTACATCTAAATTATTTGTTTAAAAATGCGGGTTAACACCTATTTTTACCTACTACGATAGTTTAAATAGCGGAATCAATAATAATCAGGGAGTCAAATGCAATATTACGAAGGAGTAAAGAATGCAAGGTGGTGAAACGGCTTGCCGTCTTCACTCACCCTGTGATGGTTCCGTCATTTTCTATGATAGATACGAAAAACTTTTGTTTTTCATTTCCACGCTGGAATTTAATGCTTTTCTAATAAATTGAGCAAAAAACAAAAACGAAAAATTTTGGAGTCCTTAATACGGTGAAGGCTTGAAGCCGAGATCGACAGCTCTTTACATATAATGGTTTGATGGGTTTCATTTTTCCTATCGTCATTGCAAGGTAATTCCCAATGGTCTTTTCTGGTTTCGACGTTCAACAAAATCTTCAGATGAGCTAAAATCGTTCACGAGATCCATCACGTCTTAGGAGATCTTGCAGCCGAGCGAATGCCCATCTTATGCAGATGCTTGACAATAGTTGGCATTCATTCGTAATATCCGCCGGTAATAAATGCACCACCCACCCGTACATTCGAACACATACAAAACCTTGCACGCACACACTCAAACGCGAACACACACGTGCGATAATTGTCTACGTGGGTTCTTCTGCGCTGCGTGATGTCGATGCCGGCAAATAATAACAAGTTCGTGGGTTGTTTGATGTCTCAATCCCAGACAGCTGCAGTCGCCGCACAGCACCGGCTACGACCGAACAGAAAGAGTAATTATGGGGTGTTGTTTACAGCTTGCTTGCCTTGCCCGCCCGTGGCCAAGACATCTTCGTCGTCTCATCATACCTGCACCGTACAGGGCGATCCGCGACCAACAAGAGAACGACTGCCTACCGAAATGTACAGGAATATGATGAACGCTTTTATATAAGGAAGAGAATGATACGTAACTATGCATATGTTAACGGAAATGTGTGTAATCCGTCATTGTAAACAATTCCTAGGAAATG
>NW_020439169.1:20189-22025 GCF_000699045.2 Agrilus planipennis | reverse complement strand
ATCTCGCGAACTTATGGAAACGACTGTATATGAACATACACCAAATATAAAAAAACAAGTGAATGAATAGGTTGATGCATTATTTACGGGTTTGTTAGCAGTGGTCAAGAGATTTCCTGGAACACAGTCGGCAAGTTTATCGGCTACGCTTGAAAGTATGCAAACGAAGAAGATAAACCGTCGGCAATATTTTGCAAACGGGCAGAACGAGTGCCGGGGAGAGCTCTCTATATAGAGACGAGGTGACTTCGATCGTTGCAGTAAATAAATCGTTTGCCCGTTGATTACTGATTTTTAAGCGACATAAATTTACAACGCTCTAAACTTCCCACTGCGATAGCGCTGTCGAATCTAAAGTTTTATAAAATCTCTCTCTTTCACTATACTCACGAAAATAACGGAACTGCCTTATTTTTCTTTAACACTACATCGGAACGTGTAATTGGGTGTAAGTATCGAAATTAAGATGGATTATGTGCCAAAAAAGGGATACTTTGCAATCGGATATCTAACTAATTTGTGTAGATCGAAATTACAACAGTCTAAAGAAAGATGACAGGTTCAAAACAGGACAAAGATCGTTTAACCACTTCCTATTATTTCAAATTAGTTTAAATAAAATATACGCAACTTAAGGTATCATTTAGTCTTTTTATCTGGTTCAGATTAGTCTTTTCATAAAGCTTCACCAAAAGAGAATTTTGAAACATAATAGAAATTACCTACAGTCAAATTATGAAGGCGACGTCCATAGTAAATTACTGAACTATTTTACTATTTTGTTCAAAACAAATTGCAAAATATTTACAACAATCTGCCTCTCACTCCCATTTGACCCACCCTGTTATAGCATATCCTTTATCATTTTAAAGGATAACTGTTATCGAAAATGTCAAACCGTTTGTTATACGTAAATAATCGAGATTCCGTGAAAATGTTCATAAGAAGCATTCACAAAAGAACTTCATTAGGTATTGTATGTTACCCATTATATGTAGGTACAATTAATACATATACTATTTATTTCACTGCTGTAAAATCTGAATAAGGAACCGTCAAGATAAGGTGAATTTTTGGGCTATGTAGTAATAATATTACTTGACATTAGTGCAGTAAAATTTCATTAGCATACGGTCCGAATAAAAACTCCTTAGATGATATAATACTTACCTCAACTAGGGATGGTCTCTAATTTTTCCTATGATAATCTAATTTAGAATTATTTAGACTGACTCTATCGCGTCTATCCTTATGAGTAACTCAATAGATAACCGTTTGCTTTTCCTAAATTCTGCAAAACCTTATTACGACCTGATTCGCTTTAGAGGATGCCTGACTATAAACTAAAAAATTTCGGATTTCGAAAAAGTCGGATTAAAACTGCCTTTATCTTTCAAAAATTATTGTTATTTTTGTCATACATTATCGTAATTTTTGTAATATACATACTACCTATCAAAAAAGTAAAAAATGCAGCCCCTTCCCGTCATTATTTTAATTTTATTTAAAAATTATTTTTCGAAAAATCGAAACCTGTTTACCCCTAAGGTAAAAGTCGGTTAATTTTTTTTAAGGGAAAATTATTTTATATCATCTAGCCGTAGACAGTACATCAGATGTGACAACTCTCCAATAAGCAATCAATAATAACTTTTAAAAATTATTATTTTAATCTATTACCGGTGTGTGTTATTACAAATTAAAAATCTAAATAATGTTTGTACAAATAGATAATACAAAAACCTTGTCTTTTTACTTTTATCAATTATCTAGCAATAAATTAAATAGATACATTAATATTTGTTTACATAAATAAGTATACATGCACTAATTATC
>NW_020439169.1:6980-12169 GCF_000699045.2 Agrilus planipennis | reverse complement strand
GACCAATTTATTAAACGGCGTCCGAGGATGATGATGTTTTTCGATCTATTAGACGTGTCTAAATGATATTTCCGTTTCCTATCTTATCTCCATCCCCCCCCTCTCTGTCCCAACATTTTATCAGCGGTTTTTCTGAATAATTGAAACTGATTTTTTTAATTTTAGCCAAAAATTAGAATACAATAGGCACATTTAACTATACTTAAAAACTTAAGCGACACATAAAAACTACCGGATAGATATCCAATTATCACAATATTCCTGTTTATTATTCAGTAATTACACTTTCTATACCCGTAGGTGACTACGAATAGGTACTCATTAGTACGTAGAGGTATAGTTAAATATTTAAAGCCACTTCGCTTCCTTATTAATCATTTGCTTACTTAATAAGTAATAAAATTAATGGTAATTTTAAACATATTTTAGGGAGGGATTTTTTTTGGCGCCGGCGTCGAGACAGCCTAAACAGGACCTTCCTGTTGGTTCAGACGCACCCGCAATTGTCCTTTTTCAGAAAGAATAATACAGTTCCGCTTTTTGTTCCAATATGACTACGTCTAATGTTTGACGAATGAGTAGGTACACCATTGATGTAGAACAACGGATATGGTCTCTACACGACGGTGATTTTTATTTCCGAATAATAAAATTATCCCTAAAAGAATACTTGAAAGTACAAAATTTTCTTCTGATTTATAATAATGACTCATTATCAATGAAAAATCAAAAACTGTAACTTTTGGTTCATATATATTTCATAATTGTAAAGCATAGATGATCGTATATCTAGAAATTGAAGCTTAAACCTGCTATCAATTTTCTCTTATTCTCGTCTAGCATTTCTAAGGGACACACCCCATGTAGCGTGCGAGCCTCATGTGGCTATAACGGGCATGCCCATATTAGGATTTCCCCGTAGATTCATCATGAAAATCCTACCAAAAAAAGGGGTGATACTAAAATGAAGATTGCCTTATAGGTTTTTCATGTAGGTCTTAAGGGGCAAACCTATTACATGTATAAACTTACAATTAAATCTACCTTAGGGGGCTCGATGAGGCACCTCCGTTTGAAAATACTCTCCGTAAAATGAAAAAACTTTTTTTTCTCATTCAATTTTGTACTTCTTTCATTAATAATAAAGTTCATTTTTCTAAAAATTTTTAATGGGTTAGCAATAATTTATCCCTTCGGGGACCACAAACGGTTTTCCTGATGATACTCAAATATGGCAAGGGGTTATATGCCCGTTCCTTGCACGAAGGGCAACCTCATGGGTCAAGATATTAGTTTGACTTACCCAGTTTTTCAAGTAATTTTTTGAACTATTTGCATCAAGTAAATTGACGATGCTTTCTCACTTATACAAATACATGAATCTTTTCATTTGATCTATAACATAAATGCACTGACTCCATCGTAACACATGGGATTTACCGGAAAAATAATTTGAAATAAAAGAAAAAAAAATGCGCGAACTACGATCACACTTAAAAAACCGCTATATTTGTAAACTGATAAGCCCATCACACCTTAAAGAAGTCTCTCAGGTAACTGATAAAGAAAACTGAGTTAATTTTAATCTTTACATACATAGGTAGGTACGTTTATGTGGTACAAATGTACACAACATCAAGTCGGCGTCTATTCCTAGCCACCGTTGATTTTTAGTTTGAAAAGCACGTGATCGAGGTGTGGCACAGCCATTTTGTTTGCTTTTCTACCGCGGAAAATGGCCGAACAAATAATAGAAATCGACAGTTGCATAATAATAATAATTTCACATCATCTATTGTGTCACGGGAGGGATTCCATATTAAATATTTTGATGATACCAGTTCCTATCTAAGTAACGATTTGAAATCTTAACTCGTCCTTAACCTTTACGTGGCGTGTAAATTTCTAAGATACAGTATCTCATCGAGCCTACAATAAAACCGCTCGCGTATCTTGTAAACATTATTATCGCCGTTACTATTTTCTTTTGGGGTAGATTTCTAGATTATTATCAGGTCGTTGGCTCCAAAACGAACAAGATGACTGTTGGGTGTATTTAAAAAAACTGTGACGGTCCCAATAGGTACCTATTAAGTATCTCTAACGCATTTTCATGCTGAAATACTTAAAACACACGTCAACAAACTCCTTCAATTTAACCATGCAAGTACGACAGCGTGTGTAATAGGTACAAAAATTATGTAAATAAGTGGCATGTTTGATTAACCTGAATGTATATAACAATCGTCTCTAAATTATGATATTTTGATATGTGCCTAACCGGTAACGTTTATTAAGGTGAACTGAATATCTTATAAAAGGGTTGAATTTTGATTGGCACGCATGTTTGTTAGGACGTTTCGCAATACAGGCCCGCAATCCGTTAAGGTATTCAAACATATCACGTCAACAAAGTTTTAAATTGTTGAGCAAATAATGAACAGACAAATGAGTGCTATATTTTCAAATTAATTTATAATAGCGCGAAAGACAAATACGTACGTTTTAAATCCTTACGAGAGGCATTCGTTTATTTTTTCTAAGTAAATACAAGTAACACTTTTCTCAAGGCTTATTATCAACATAATAGCAGGTACCTACACCTACCTGATACATTAATAAAATGGCAAAAATGTATTTAAAACTATTAGAATGTACCTATGCGTTTTATGATAGTATAATTCTTGCCATTTAGGAAGATTTCCCCATATCAGTTTATATCTGGTTTGATACTGTTGTCTATTTGATTTTTCAGCTCTATCTCTGCAGGTTATAGCAACCTAATCGTAAATGATATGTTAACAGTTAAAAAACATGACTTTAGGATAAAAGGACAGTACGATATGAACCACTACCGAAAAGAGTAGTACTGCACTCAAAAATAAGGCGCCACAGAATTTATTTAACTCGTTAACCGAGAAAACAACCCCAGTATAAGTTAATTAGATTCTTACCTGATTTTTTGGTTCGACGAAGTGTGTGCGTGACGAAACACTGCGGGATAAGATGTGAAGTGTGTTCTTCTCTCTTTTTTTTCTTATTTGAATTTTTAAGTACACAAATAAGTTTCGACGTGGCAACAGCAGTTGATATCATCGGATAGGGCGTCGATATTTGATCAAGGTGACGCGCACGTCGAAGTGAAATAATTGATTGAGAAGTACGAGCAATATTGGACGCCATCTTGGAATCGAAGTGCGCGATAAAATTGATCGTTAATTTATTATTTCACCATAAGCATTCGCACAAACAAAAGAAAAAAGCAAAGGAGAGTTTCCGCAAAAGACGCTCGCTTATCATAACAATATCGCAACACATATACCTAATATCTACTACGTATTGTATCGTACCTACAGGTGTACAGATAAATTATGCAAAGCACCTACTATGTACCTACGTAGGTACTACCTGCTAATATCTATCTGAAAGATTAGATATATATGTTTAAATGTTTGTGAATAGAGATTAAGTAAAATGTACACGATTTTGTTTCTTTTACCGGTGGTTTATGAAAGAAACGTGTGCCATGACGGGTCCTTGCGGTTATTCGGGATTCGGACCTTCAATAGGCATCGGTGC
This sequence comes from Agrilus planipennis, assembly GCF_000699045.2. Taxonomy (NCBI): domain Eukaryota; kingdom Metazoa; phylum Arthropoda; class Insecta; order Coleoptera; family Buprestidae; genus Agrilus; species Agrilus planipennis. The sequence goes on along the minus strand of NW_020439169.1, from coordinate 8,590 downwards.
AAAGATCGCAAGGTACAACACTGGTATTTTGAAAGCAAAATGGTACTATTCATAAAATCCAAAACTCACCTGAGACAATTGACAAAATAGGGAAAATTCGTTTGTATTTTTTTTGGTGTTTTTGGTATCTTAGGTACTCGATTCATTCACAGTGTTGGAGAAACTAAATGTCTAAAAGCTGCATTTGTAATATTTGCGTCTAGCCGTTAGGCTGTGATGGTGCACGGTGATATCTATGTATTATTGAAATAAGACTGTTTTTTGCGTACTTCGTCGCGTTCCCCCCTCTATTATTTGATAACAGATATGATATATTGCCCAATAAGTACGAATATCGCGGGGTATGCCGTCTTCGCTGATGTCAATGATATCATTGATTTTAATAAATCATACACATGCATTGCTTTCTAACGGCTTATTTTGTGGACTCGGAATTTAGGCATTTCTATCAAATTTGCCATTTTCGAAACCTTTTAAAAATTATTTGATCGCAAATATCAGTTATTATCGTCTTTTTTCAATCAAAACAACTTTTGGATTTGATGGTGTATTTAATTTTTTAATGCGATGACTTTTTTTAAGTGAAACCCTCAACTTTGACAACAAATTTCTTGCTTTTCTGATGTATCTGCAGTTGAATCCAATTTTCACTCAAAAATACAGCATTTCAGTGGTCTAAAGTTTGGTTATGACCTTCCAATTTTATTCATTACCATTTTCAAAAGAATGAAGCAAGTCTTCAAACTGAAACAAAATTGTTTCAATGCTTTAGAGCTTTCACATAAATGTTTTAGAAACAGTTCTGTTAGGTATTAGATCCTTAAAATGTATTATAGTTACATTGTACTTTGCTATTGCTATTTCAAGTTAGAAATCAAATTTTTGAATTCATTCGTTTATACATATTTCTGTTTCCGTATTTTTTTCGACAGAATTTACCAATCGCGTTTAAGAAAATACTCAAAAAATAAAAGATAACGATAAGTACCCATCACTGAACAAAGGATTTCATAATACTAACGTCGTACCTACGTATTACCTATACAGAATGACAAAAGTATTGGTAATTTATTTGCGACCTTCGAGGCTTAATATCCGCTCATCAATTTATTGCGAGCAAATAATTATTTAGTTATTATTAAAATTCTAATTGATTATTATGGTGTATATGTAGTACCTTTTATTTCTTTCCACTTATTCAATAAGTATAAAAATAGAACCAAAAATATTAGGTAACTTGTAATTGAACATTATTGATATTTAGTAGAGGTATATTTGACATTATTCCCTCAATTTAAAATATATTTGCGTTTTTGCTTTAGGTATAATAATTTCATTCTGTGTATGTAGTTTTTCCGAGCCTTCAAATTTATCTTTTCCGTATAGAAATTATTTAAGTGTAATATTACACTTAAGTTTATAAATCACGCGCTTCAAGTACCTAGTTAATAATTATTATACATTTTTAAATTGCACCAATAAGTTTTTAAAAAAATATGACGCCTTATAAGTAGTAAAATTCCTCAAATTACTTTCAGCTATTTTTTAATATAAATTATGAACTACCCATCTTATTAAAATCTAATAAATGCAGATTGGCACGCATGTTT
>NW_020439169.1:0-6029 GCF_000699045.2 Agrilus planipennis | reverse complement strand
GTAATAATAATAATAATAATAATAGCGTGCGTGTGTGTATATAATTGTAATCATAATAATATTAGCTGTATCTACAATAAAACTTTTTTGCGTAACTCAACAAAAACACTTTAACTATGATTAGAAAAACACTCCTTTAGGTCCCAGGACCATATATTACTAAGTGCTTAAAAAATCAGTCAACAAGCTCAAATAATTATTGTGAACTTACCATGCTACTTACTTTATTACTATTGCTATTATTTAATTAATTGCTATTTAATTATCTACTTCATTAATCTTATTATTCATATGAGTATAAATGACAATTTAATATTTTTGGATTGTGCCATACATAAAAAATCGCAATTACTGCAAATAAACAAACGAAAAAATAAAATTAAATAAAATTATTAATAATAAAGTGAGAGTACAAAAATTATCCGATATTAGTCCACTCAGTTTTTCGAGTGACAAACTCCTTACCTATAATTATATATACAATATTTACACGAAAAAAATATCATATAAAAAAATAACCAATCCCACAGAAAACTAAATCATATCAATTTGTAATCGAGCGATCGTGAACGAGATTCTTCAATGTCATAGAAATAAGCGTTGATTCTTGTGCAAAAAATTCAACAAAACAATCGTGCGTATCATTTTCTTTTTATATGTAATTTAAACGCAATAAAGGAAATGCAAATGAAACAAAAAATAATTCTAAATAAATTAATCAGCTATTGCAATTAAGTATTATAAAAAATAATTAAATGCTAAGTTTACCTGATGTAATATCTTCATCTTAAGATAAAAGTGTTTCTTTCTCAAATAAAAGAAGAATCAGCGATAGGGTGCTACTACAAAAAAGAAATAAAAATACACGAACATCCTTCTTCAAACAAAATTCGTTAAGTCAAATTAAATTTTTTAGTATTGCTGACAGTCCCTGCAAAATAAAACGGTCACAAACAAGGACCTAACTTAATCAAACCAAAAACAAAATTATTTCAAGTCTTCTTCAAACCAACCAATCAATAAATCAATCAAATAAACACTTTCCTATGACGATGATAGAGACACGACTGTTGGTCTATCTAAACTATGCTCGCCATTAATTATAACTTTGGTGTTGTTATTATTATTGGTGTGATTATTATTATTATTTACGTTGGGCGAGTTAGGACTCGATGAAGTCTTAGACGGAGGACTCGGACTGTTGTGAGGGAGAATGTCGTAATAGGGCGATATTTGAGGGGAATGTTGCGAAACGGCCGGATATTGGGGTATTTTTTGATTCTGGTTGCTATCATAGACATCGTAGTTTGTTCTGTTAGTTGACGTATCGTGAAAACGGTTGTAGCAAACGATGGACCTGAAGTCGGTCGGAAAGTCACTACTGCTATCTGTAAAGAGAACAGAAATAATTTATCTATGTTATTATCTTGCCGTACGGTACGGTATCAGCAAAAAAAGTTTTAATGAACTCCAGAAAACGGTTAATTTAGAAATTCGAAGAAGGTTCTTAAAGGTGTATGTTTGGAGCACGGCGCTGTACGGGTGCGAAACATGGACAGTGGGCGCGACGGAAAAGAAAAGGTTAGAATCGCTCGAAATGTGGTGTTACAGGCGAATGATGAGGATAACGTGGATAAAGGTTAGAATTGAAGAGGTATTAGGAAGAATAGAAGAACAGAGGACTCTATGGAAGTCAATACGAAATAGACGAGATAGGTTAGTAGGACACCTTCTCAGGCATGAAGGTCTGGTCAGAGACATATTAGAGGCAGAAACGGATGTTAGGAGGGGTAGAGGTAGACCTAGATCATGTTTAAGAATTAACTAATTCCACAACTTTTTAAAAGTTAGATACTGTAGGTACAATTCGCTGAATATGCTGAGTTTAAAAAAAAAATTTTATTGGAAAAAAAGTAACTTGGGATAACTTACCTAACTCCTGTTTTAAGGTGATACCAGAGTTCTTCAGCGGTGTTCCATTAGTGTTTACATCCTTCATCCCTTTCTGTTTACGCTTACGTGTCTAGAATAAAACCATAACGTCAATAAGAATCACCCTACATTTTTAACAATACAATCTGCTTTCCAAAACGTTACATAACGCAATATTTACCTGAATATTTTCCTTTTTCATCGACTTGGGTCTCTCAATCCCGTGCAACTTATAGTACAGACCACAGGCGTTACAAACTGTCTCCCCGTGGCCATTCCGCCTCCATAACGAGGTTGTCTTTGTGGTACAATTCGCACACATCATCCCAACACGTCTAGAAGCAGACTGAACCACAATTTACATTAAAATTCAATTGAGAATCACTTCTTCTAACGCCACAAAAATTAGCCCAGTTGTGTTTATTTTCAGTTGAGTTTAGAAATGAAATTTAGTGATTTTTTTTGTAGCAATGGAGGGGTAGGGCTAGAAGTTTGGTTAGTGAGTCGACCCTTATATTCCCGTAAAATAAAAAAATCCGGAAAACAATATCGTAATGAACAGGAGCAAATTAATGTGTATTATAATCAGTGACGTAAAATGGGGGGGGTGGAGATTACCCCCCAGACGACAGATGCATAAAAGTGCGAAACGCTCAGAGTCAACCCTAAGCGCCACTAATTCTAATTACGTCACTGATTATAATGAAAAGCTCAAACTCCGTGATACATCAACAATTCAGAGTAAATTCCACTATCCTATACCTATATAAATTCATTAATGAAATTACGGTAAGAAAAGACAACAAGAACGAAGGGAATGTTATCGTGGTCGTGTGCATTAGAGTTATTAGAGCATTGCGGACGGAATTTACCCCTATTGTTTGACGAAACTATCAAACAATTATTGTTTTCCTTCCTTTTTCTTATTTGTAGTTTCACAATAATTGCACCCCAGAGAGTTTATTAGTGTTAGTATTCGAAATTATCGTAAATTGAACAGTTCTGTTTACTGACCGACTACTAAAGAGATTTTGAAAGTTGGATTCTAAAAACAGTAAATTCAAGCGGATTTAACAATTAAATTTTACAAAGACAGTGTATTCCACAAACATTACGGATTATCTCTGTTTACATTTGAAGCACGAATTTGGCAAACGTGCGCTAGTGGAATGCATTTGAAAACGACATTTTTTTGTTAGTAAAAAAAAAAGCTAAAGCATGCAACCAAGCAACTAAGAACGGAGCAGGATAACAACAAAAATAAAATAAGTAAAATAATCAGACAAGGAATATTAAATATTAGTTAAATAAAAAATAACAACAATAATAATAAACAATTCACTAATACTACAAACCTGCTCCGTCCCAGGTACAGTGGGGCCACTTCTTACGTAAGTTTGGAAACTTTTTAAAATAAATAATAACAACTACATGATAAAGGAGAAGAGAAGCGAATTTTAATGTTGCATTTTCAATTGTTATTTAGTACTACTAATAATAATAATAATAATAAAGATAAAACAGAGGAGGGATGCCAATTGTAAGAATTATAAAATAATAAACTTGGGGGGAAATAAAAAACACAAAATACTACGCTTGCAGAGTAAAAACCTACCAAGCGACGGCTGGATTTTTCCTCAGTGACGTTCAGAGGGCCGCGATTGGCCAATGGGCCGCGAGTGGCCCCATTATACCCGTAGTAGTTCCTGCAGTAATCGGCAACACTCCCGTGCCCCGGCTCCGCCGCCACTGGAACGCAATACAGAATGGTTAGAGCTTGTTAGTACACGAACGCGCACGATTTTCATCTTAATAAACATTACACGTTTTGCATTAACTTTATTTTATTAATAAACAGCCAAAACGTAGCAGCAATTAATATCGTAGCAGCGTCGCCTCGTCACGGGCGTGTCATGGGGGAGTTTTCCCCAAAATTGGCGCATTTATACCCCGACTGTTTTTCGCACCTAGTTCACTTAAAAACGGGGTAGTTTTCTTCAGAAATGCAGAAACAAATAATTTTAATAAACCGTCAGACTGTCAGAAATGTAAGTTGAAATAATTTACAGTAATTTTGATTGAGTCAGCATCATTTTAGTAACCGCCTAGTCACGCCAATTAATACTTTTTTACTGCAATTATAAAAAGAAAATTTAATCGATACGTAGGTATTGTAATTAATACAGGATATCTAACAAGCAAGTAATGGTATCGTCTTTTGATTACCCTTAATTATTATGTAGCGGACGTTATTCGCACATATAGTTGGAACGTACAAAATTGGTATAGCCTACAACAAAACTGTCCCATTTACATTCTTTTTTCAACTTTCTAATCAGACTAGAGCGGTTGTTGACAGAACGCCTACTTTTACTGACGACAGATGACGTAGGGAATATTCTAAACATTGGAAAGAGATGCCAGGTAGGAATTGCAGCGGACACTAATAAAGAAGAAGTTCAACTTTCTCAGTAATTTGGGAAAGAAAAGACATTTACTTAAAAATATTTCAATCCTTAACCTTAACCTACATGTCGAAGTAAACTACCCCGTATATCCACTATATTGATTGGATTCTAACTCGTACAAAATGCGCAAATTTGAGAGATTTGTGCAAAAAATGTCATTTTTTGTTAGTAGAAAAGACATTCATAAAATGATAATTTTTTTTAAAGTACCAATCTGCGAGGCTGCTTCACCAGGGGTCGATTCATTCCATTCATTTTATGGTAGAGACCACAGGCGTTGCAAAGGTAATGGCCAGTGTTGTCCCTTCTCCACAAGGGCGTATCAACAGCCCCACAATTTACACATTCTCTTCCTTCAGTAAAATACTCCGCTGCTCTAGCCTCAACTACTTAAAGTCATAAGTTAATTTAACATCAACAAACCAATAATTATTAATAAACTATAACCAAACGTATTATTTTAACTGAAAAAAAGGCTGTTAGGTTAGGATAATAAAGTTACAATAGGAAAAGACAACACGTACGAAATACTTATAAAAAACTGTGTTTTCTAAACAAAAATGAAAGTGTCAGGCATTTATGAAGCAAGTTCGGAAAGTTTGACTCAGTTTTGCATAGAATGACATTGCTAGGTTGCTGATAGATCATTATTGGTCAATTTATTTAAAAAAATCCATATCATCCCTTTATTATATGTTGGGAGGAATCAAGCCAAATGTCTTGACTGGTATAAAACTAACATTTATACCTAACTGACTAATCACTAATCCTCACCAAAATTATAAATCAATCCGCAAAATTGCTAGAAAAGAAAAACGACCAACATATTTTATTTCATTTTTGGTCTAACTACAGTCAAACTGAAATCTTTTTTGATATCGTCGACAGCATCGTCCCTAACCCATCTTCATATTCAAATTTATTACCACCATCTACATTTCGACCTTTCGGGTCAAATTCCAGGCCGATTTCACGCATTAAATCGGGGTGAAAATAAACGCTAAAATAGCAATAACCAATAACATATATTTACAGGAGTTAATCCTCAACCGTCAGGAAGAACTGTCTGAAGGACAATTTACGGCATGATTCCTAATCGTTTGCAAGATATCTGGCGCCACTAACGTATCTAGTTACATAGACAATAAATCACATCTAGGTATATTGTTGGAGTGTCGTCTCATACACAGGCGTGCATATAATGTGCATAGATATGTATGTGTAGGATAAAATGCATATGCCGATGAATAAAAAAAGGCGGCAATTGTAACACCTTCCCAGAATATTAACGAATTCGAATCAAAACTGTTTTGGTGGAGGCGCCGCGCAAATGCCTGCGTTCTTCAAATTACTTCAAATCGCTTTTAACAATATTTGTCTTATTTATTTACGATTGATATGAAAAACTGCTCAACGTAATCGTGAATGAATATAGGGGAAACAGAAAAATACCAAGTCCGCTTATAACACCCCTAGTATAGTGGAAAAATAATTCATTAAACACTAACAGTAAATTTCAAGAAAAAGAATGAAGTTACAATTTGTTAATAACAATCTGTACATAGGTTAAGTTCAGAAAAACTTGCAGGATTTTTTGCTCAATTTCAATTACTTTCATTTTTCTTACAG
>NW_020439168.1:316131-322816 GCF_000699045.2 Agrilus planipennis | reverse complement strand
TTTTATTTACGTTTCGCTGGTCTCCGGCGACCCTACCCGTCGTCTATTTTGGCAGGAAATATCGAGAAATGATTCTAAAAGTATAAGAGAAACTGATGCAAAGTGCTAGGCATGAAAAAACAACTTAAAAACTTTTGGGTGTTTCATTCCTACCAGCCAGTAATGCTGGTGGGCGGACAGTCCCTCCGGACTAAGCCAGAATGTAGGGCGGAAGGCCCTCTTCAGCCTGCTTTCAAGAATCGTGGAAATGGGTGGGTGGTGGTTCGGGTGAGAAAGTTGAGACGGACGAAATGAAGGCAGAAGAGAATGAAAGATTATCCTGTGGAATATTACTGCTTCAGCGTTTGCCTAAGTGATCCAAGGAAACCACAGAAAAACTTGGGACCAAGGCAGGCGGACCTGGAATCGAACCGGCGTCCTCCCGAAAGCCAAGCAATGGTCCACAAAATTATTTCATACCACGTCTATGACCTGATTAAACTTCTCTTAATGAAAATGACACGTGAATACGTAAAGGTTCGCCATCCCTGCTCTAGGTCATGCTGCTCGGTCCTCGCTGTTATTTGTTTACTGAAAATATTACGGAAATTGGTATTGATAAGGTTCGACAGATAAAAATAACTTGAAGATGGTTTGAACTTTGAACGATATTCATGCTGATGCTATACTGTTTATAATTTCTTATCCTAGTTAAAATTCAGAAAGTATTTCGGTCGGTTTCAAAGAAAAAGAAAGTGGATATTATTCCTTATTGACCGTTCTATCCTGTGGCAAGAACTCCCTGTAATCNCTTTTTTAATCAGTTTTGATTTCGTATTTGTCGAGAAATTAAATATACAAAAGCTTCTTTACCAATTAACCAATCTAATAATGCTTTCATTTCTGCATGTAGAAAATGACCCTTCGCCGTTGGCTATTGAAACAAAAGAATGCGACGAACAAAAAGCACTGCGATTTTCAATTGTTGTTTTCTTGGCAATTACGCTTCGAATCAAACATAATAAAACGGACGATGTGCTTTAGACTTTCGCAAAGGATTTGTGTGCCGTACAACTCCTCTTCAATTTCATGTATAACTGCCATTGTTGTCAACGTAGCGTCGTTAAATTTTACTGGAATTTTCAAAGCGGAGAGTTTGTTTTGTGTGGTCACTTTAAAGGGCCTTTCTCTGTCCAATGCTTTTTATTTATTAAATGTGATATTCAAGTACGTATTCCATTTGGTAGAAGGTTTAATAAACTGGCTGGATAAATAAAAATACGTTCATCATTACAGAACTTAGGAAAGGTCGCATATTTGGTACAAAAACGGCAAAGTAGACACACAGCAGTTATTCACTTGTCATGTACACGTAGGTGCGTTTTTATTACATTCTAAAGGCAAACGTTACATTCATACAATCTACTTGTAATCAACGATGTGGAAAGTTACATAAATATGTTTGAGGAAGTGTCAAGAGAATTCTTTTCGAGCATTTTATTTACGTTTCGCTGGTCTCCGGCGACCCTACCCGTCGTCTATTTTGGCACGAAATATCGAGAAATAATGCTAAAAGTATAAGAGAAACTGGTGAAGGTGTACGTCCTACTGCAGTAAAAAAAAAAACTTGGGTGTCTCATTCCCACCAGCCAGTAATGCTGGTGGGCGGGCAGTCCCTCCGGACTATGGCGGAAAGTAGGGCGGAAGGCCCTCTTCAGTTTGCTTTCCAGGAATCGTGAGAATGGGTGGGTGGTGATTCGGGTGAGAAAGATGAGACGGACGAAATGAAGACAGAAGAGAAAGAAAGATTATCTGTGGAATGTTACTGCCCCAGTATTTGCCTAAGTGATCCAAGGAAACCACAGAAAAACTTGGACCAAGGCAGACGGACTCGGAATCGAACCGCCGCCCTCCCGAATGCTAAGCAATGGTTTAAACCTCTAGGTCAGGGATGGCGAACCAATGGCACGCGACACAATATTTTGGGCACGTCACTAACATTTCTGTGATTGATTCTTTAATCAAGGAATTTTCAGAGAGATTTTCTTAGTTCAGAGAATTATCAGAAATACTCAAGTGACGCCATTTGATAAACTGAATTAGTCCCAATACGATTTGTTGGAAATTGAAGAATTTCAAATGCAGCTGATTGATTTTCAGTCTAGTTCAACATGGATTCAAAAATTGGTTGAAACAATGAAAGATTTAGAAATAATTGAAACAGAAAGATTAGCAGGTAATNCAGACGGACCCGGAATCGAACCGGCGTCCTCCCGAATGCTAAGCAATGGTCTAGACATCTAGGCCATGCCGCTCGGTATTATTTGCGAACAGTTATCTGTCTTTATAGTCTAGGTCACAGGGATGGTGAACCAATGGCACGCGTGCCATTACTGGCATGCGACACAACATTTTGGGCACGTCACTAATATTTCTGTGATTGATTCTTTAATCAAGAAATTTTTAGCGAGATTTTCTCAGTTCAGAGAATTATTAGAAATAGTCAAGTTTACTATGTACTCTGATGTGACGTCATTTGATGAACTGAATTTGTCCCAATTCGATTTGTTGGAAATTGAAGAATTTGAAATGGAGCTGATTGATTTCCAGTCTAGTTCAATATGGATTCAAAAAGTTGTTGAAACAATGTAAGATTTAGAAATAATTGAAACAGAAAGATTGACAGGTAATACAAGTGAAAATGCTAATATCAAAATTTTGGAAACATGGAATATGTTACCAAACACATTTAATTATTTGAAGAAGCTGGCTTATGCTATTTTAACAATGTTTTCATCAACCTCTATGCCTGCGAGTCATTATTTTCAGAGATGAATAACATTAAAAACTCGGTTAGAAACCGTTTGACAGATGACTTATTCAGTTCAGCATGCATTCTGCTAAAATTAACATCTTACAACCCTAACATGAGTTATTTGTCATCTAATCTGCAACAACACTAATTTTACTTTAATTTAAATTACAGGTATAACTTAAACATTGCAAAATGTTCCTATTTTTCTGGAGTAAATAAAGAATTTTGAGTCGATATTATTTATTACTATTAAATAATTACAGAGACAAAATTATTTCATGCCACGTCTATGACCTGATTAAACTTCTCTTAATAAAAATGACACGTGAATACGTAAAGGTTCGCCATCCCTGCTCTAGGTCATGCTGCTCGGTCCTACTGCAGCTCTTTCCAACCTTTTTTATACTTTAACACTTTTGGATGTTTCACTCCCACTAGCTAATTCTGGTGGGCGGGTTTCCCTCCACTGTAGTGTTGTTTTTAATCCCTAACAATATTTTACTACGATTAGGGTGTAGTTTTGCTTGATGTCGTTATGTTGTTATGTTAATTTTGAAGTAGAATGATAGTCTTTTTTATGGTACATTTAATACTATATACAAATTGACTTAACTTAGTCAAGATGGTTAACTATATTATTACTGTTACTTGTTTATTGAAAATATTACGGAAATTGGTATTGATAAAGTTCGACAGATAAAAATAACTTGAAGATGGTTTGAACTTTGAACGATATTCATGCTGATGCTATACTGTTTATAATTTCTTATCCTAGTTAAAATTCAGANCTGTAAATATGTGTTGTGTAATGTGCCGAGTCAGATAGGAACCAATTTTTTCAGACTTTTGAAACAAATAGACAAGAGCATTTTATTTTTTTAGATATCTAACTTATTTATAAGAATTACACATTCAACTAAAAGTAAGAGGGAAGTCAATTTACCCTCAAAATAAACAGTCATACTAGTAGTCACATCAGGACTATATGGTAAGTTATCTTCGGATACATATCTTTTGTGCGTTATTAAGTAATAAACTGTAAGGATTATCTCGCAGGAACTGCTTTTGGAACCAAAAATTAAATGAAGTTCTGTGGAACAATGTACTAAACAATTAAAACATTATAACCCAAAATTCCAAATAAAACGTTTGGAAATCTAGTCACACAAAGTGTCATCCTGTATTAGAGATTAAATTAAACGAAATTGAGGAATTATACACTTATGCTGAATTGAGAATCGAACACAGGGATATCCTATCACATACAAATTACCGATGAAAAAATAGCAGTTGTTAATGAGTGACGAGCAAAGCAAGATCAAGACCGAGACAGTTCCAATCTAATCTTACACTTCCTCCAAGGAAATTCTTGTAGATTTTTCAAACAGTGGTAAATTTATTTTTATATTTGTTCTACATAGGATTTGTAGATTTAGAAGATTTTGGCAATGTTAAATGGGACAAGATGTTAAATATACTTAAAAAAATGTAGGGATGAGTTATAGAGATAGAAGGATGATACTAAGTTTGTATAAAGAGCAACAGGCAGTTATAGAGCTGGGGTTGCAACGTAGAGAAGTAAATATTAGGAAGGGAGTCTAATAGGGATACACACTGTCACCGCTACTTTTTAATCTATATATGGAAAACGCGATCAGCATCACTGAAGACAGTACAACTGTAGGGATCGAAATACAGGGGCAAAAGATTAGTATGCTTAGATTTGCAGATGATATAGTAGATTAGCATCTAGTAAGGATGAGTTAGAGATAGCTTTAAATAAAATAAAAGCGGTATTGACAATACAGTACTGTATGAAAATAAATAAAAGTAAAACAAAAATGCTGGTATGCAAGGGAAGAAAAAGTAGGGAAGGAGAGAATATAAAGATAGGAGACGAAAAANGCACTATCCGACCATTATGAAATATTTAAATAAACATACGTTTTGTAAAACTGTGACGAATTTCTCGGGCCTGAAAAAGCCCACATGTTAGCCACCCCTGTAGTAGACGGTAGCGGAGCGGTATTATTTATCTGTGATCTACTTCGAAAACCCCCAGAGTGCAAAACACTCGGTTAATTTCATCAGGATCCGTCACTAGGTGGTGAATTGTTTTTGCTACCGACTGTTCGTTATTTTGCATATAACCTAAGTGGCCACATATACAACGTCTAAGTACCCTACGACATGAAAGTACATGTCCCGCACTACATAATTCTTTTTTTCCCATCGATCTACTTCAACCCCCTATTCACACGCGACCTTTTTTTTTCCGCACCAAAGGAACGAGATTGCTTTAATAAAACGCGCGCTACTTGACATTCCCTTTTTATACATACAACTAAGCGACACATACTGTAAATATGTGTTGTGTAATGTGCCGAGTCAGATAGGAACCAATTTTTTCAGACTTTTGAAACAAATAGACAAGAGCATTTTATTTTTTTAGATATCTAACTTATTTATAAGAATTACACATTCAACTAAAAGTAAGAGGGAAGTCAATTTACCCTCAAAATAAACAGTCATACTAGTAGTCACATCAGGACTATATGGTAAGTTATCTTCGGATACATATCTTTTGTGCGTTATTAAGTAATAAACTGTAAGGATTATCTCGCAGGAACTGCTTTTGGAACCAAAAATTAAATGAAGTTCTGTGGAACAATGTACTAAACAATTAAAACATTATAACCCAAAATTCCAAATAAAACGTTTGGAAATCTAGTCACACAAAGTGTCATCCTGTATTAGAGATTAAATTAAACGAAATTGAGGAATTATACACTAATGCTGAATTGAGAATCGAACACAAGGATATCCTATCACATGCAAATTATCGATGAAAAAATAGCAGTTGTTAATGAGTGACGAGCAAAACAAGATCAAGATCAAGAACAAGACCGTTCCAATCTTACACTTCCTCCTAGGAAATTCTTGTAGATCCCTTCTTTCAAACAGTGGTTAATTTATTTTTATATTTGTTCTACATGGGATTTGTAAATTTAGAAAAAGCTTTTGGCAATGTTAAATGGGACAAGATGTTAAATATACTTAAAAAATGTAGGGATGAGTTATAGAGATAGAAGGATGATACTAAGTTTGTATAAAGAGCAACAGGCAGTTATAGAGCTAGGGCTGCAACGTAGAGAAGTAAATATTAGTAAGGGAGTCAAATAGGGATACACACTGTCACCGCTACCTTTTAATCTATATATCGAAGACGCGATCAGCATCACTAAAGACAGTACAACTGTAGGGATAGATATACAAGGCCAAAATAGTGGTATGCTTAGATTTTCAGATGATATAGCAGTATCAGCATCTAGTAAGCAAGAGTTAAAGATAGCTTCAAATAAAATGGAAGCGATATTGACAAAACAGTATTGTATACAAATAAATAAAAGTAAAACTAAAATATTGGTATGCAAGGGATGAAAAAGTAGGGAAAGAGCGAATATAAAGTCAGGAGACGAAAAATTACAAGAAGTGGCTGATTTTAGGTATCTAGGAAGTCAGATAAGTCAGGACGGAAGGAGTAGTAGGAATTTAAAGTAGAGGATAGCGCAGGGTCTAGTTAGAAATTCGAAAAAAATTGTTAAAGGTGTATCTTTGGAGCGCTGTGCTATACGGGTTCGAAACATGGACAGTGGGCGCGGCGGAAAAGAAAAAGAAGCGTTTGAAATGTGGTGTTACAGGCGAATGATGAGGATACCGTGGATAGAGAAGGTTAGAAATTAAGAGGTATTAGAAAGAATAGGAGAACAGAGGACTTTATGGAAGTCAATAAAAAATAGGCGAGATAGGTTGGTAGAACACCTTCTCAGGCATGAAGGTCTAGTCAGAGACATATTAGAGGCAGAAACAGGAGTTAGGAGGGGTAGAGGT
>NW_020439168.1:286618-314891 GCF_000699045.2 Agrilus planipennis | reverse complement strand
TATTAAAAATTTTTGGAAAAATGAACTTTATTATTAATAATAAAAAAAATACAAAATTGAATGAGAAATATATTTTACCAATGAGAAACTGTTCACTTTTACATATGTAGCAACCGTATAATATATATTATTTCTTTACTTTCGACACTAACATTAAGATAAACATTTATGATTTTATAGGTTTCATTTTCATTCTTTAATTTATTGAAGTACTAAAGTGCACAATGAATATATATTTATCTTCGATAAATAAAATCGGTAAGTAGTCGTTAACTTAATTATCGGAGCTGATATGAACGGGAGGGAACTCGGCTAGTACCCGGGAGGGAATCGACTATCTATATTTTAACCAAAACTACCTGCGGGAGGGAATTCGGCATCACCGAAAATCCCATAATGCAATCCTTATTTTAGTCATCATCATAAAATCGTCAGTCCTAAGACTGGTTGGACACGTACCTCCACTCTTTCCTATCCTGAGCTAAACATCGCATTTCCCTAAAACTAAAACAGCCCACATCCTTAACTATTTGCGAACAGTAATCTAATCTAGGTCTGCCTCTACCCCTCGTAACTCCTGTTTCTGCCTCTAATGTGTCTCTGACTAGACCTTCATGCCTAAGAAGGTGTCCTACCAACCTATCTCACCTATTTTTTATTGACTTCCATAGAGTCCTATGTTCTCCTATACCTCTTCATTTCTAACTTTTTTTACCCACGATATCCTCATCATCCGCCTATAACACCTAACACCACATTGGAGTACTGAAGTGCACTATGAATATATATCTATTTATTTTCAGTATCGCCACTTTTTTTGATAGGATTTTTATGATGAATCTACGGGGAAATCCTTATTTCGGCATGCCCCTCAGTAGTCACATGAGGCCCGCACGCTACATCGGGCATGCCCCTTATAAATTCTAGTCGGGTAGAATTCTACGTTTTTAGTTGTACCTACCGTTGGAATCGTACTGCGACATTATTTAGAACGTTTGCAAAATTAAACACATCAGGGATCATAAACAAGACCACTTCGCAAGTATAAATTCACTGGAGTACACGGGGAAAGTTTACTGCCTATTCCGCCAAAATTTATTAGCCAACTTGGTCTTATTTAACATCCCATCGCGCGAGTAATGGCTGTGCTCTTTCATAATACGTCATTTAAATGGACAATTGCAGATAGGATGTGCGATACCTTTTCGCTAATGAGACAATAGACACATATATTTTTATACCATACAAAAACATGGCGACGATTATAAATCCATCGAAGTCATTACTTTTTGATAGTTGCATGAACATACCTACTGGAATACTAGGAACGTTTTTACCTTTTTTTATGGTACCGGTGAAAAGAGACTTTTAGAGGAGTTAAAATTAAAATATTATTGGTAGGTAAAATTAACTATTTTCTGCAGCTTCTGAGATGACGAGTTTTCTATTAACTGCGTTTTTTCAATTTGAGTACGTCAATATACAAATTGGAGTTACCAAGTTGAGTCTCGTTTTAATACTTCGTTTACTTTCTATAGCGATGTGACTTTCATTTTGACTGGCGCAAAGTAGAAAAGAATAGCACTAGGCCAGAAAAGGAAGGAGACAACTCTCGACCAAACTCTTAACCGGTGAGGAGCGTATAATTCGTACAGTACTGCACGGAAAAATTGACCATTTTATCCACTACAATTGCATTGCTCAAATGTGCTGTTGTTTGTACCATTTACTACTGAAAATATCAACGAGATGTTTATTTATATTTGAAGACATATTAAAGGCTTTAACGCTTGTTTTCGACTCGCACTACTATTCATGATTGAACAAAACTTTTGGCAGGTACTGTATGAAAAAGTATGTTTAATGAAAAAAAGGCGAGAGTATAATGAGCTTTTTTCTCCCTACCCACGATTTTGCCAGCGCGCATCCAAGACATTGGAAGGGGCACATCGCTAGAGAAAGTAAATGAAGTATACATGGTCATTTACGTTAAAAATATCCTTTTATTTTTGTTTGTTTTTTTGATAATCAGAGGCAAACCTCCTAATTCAATTTTTCTCATACATTTTTCACAGTAGATACTGAAATGACCAAGAAATTTCCACTATTTTCCCCCTTGGACTAGTCAGTAGTCGAAATACTGTTAAATAGTACCCCTAAATAATTCAATTTAGTCAATTAGGTCAATTAGCGACCATTTAAACAGCGGAATCAATTATAATCGATCACAAAGAAGGTGGTGAGGCGGCTTGCCGTCTTCACTGTGATGGTTCCCTGCCAATTTCTACGTTCCCCAATTATATAATAAGGTAGATTAATATTATTATTATATTATAAAATTATTGAATAATTACAGTTAAATTATTGTTGTTTTTATCCATTGCCTAACATGAAATTGTTGAGTAATCATATTCAAGTTTTTATTGGTGTTTGGCTACTTTTTGAAGATAAAGCTACACGTTGCTAGTTAGGATTTCTCCAAGTCACTATCATTAGGGAGTTGCTCCCATATATCGTAAGGGATTACTTTGTAAGGATATAGGTACTTATTTTTAAACAACGAATGCAATACAAAATTTAGAGATTATTTGATTTAAAAGCTAATCGGTCGAATTTCAGTAATTATAAAATCGATAATATTAGTTTGACGACAGTGTTCGTGACTTTAAGAAGCTTTGGAAGTAATGGAAAGTGTCGATCGGTCGGTGCTTTCATATTTGACGTTATCTTAAAAAGGCGGTCGACTCGGTTAGATCGGTTTTTTTCTGCGAAACAATTTTGGCAAAAAATCAATAATTTAGAACAATATTCGAACCCATTTTATTGACAGTGATTAATGGCAGGACGAATTTCACTTTATATTACCAGTCGGGGCCCCTTTAAATTATTCCTCCTTTTAAAAAGAAAAATATCCCTGTCTTTTTGTATGGAATATTTCATACATTATTTATCCATATATACATATGTAAGTATGTACATATTCGCGCTTAAAGAGGACGGATCAAAAATATTACAGTGAAAATTCAGTCGTGGGGCTCAAATTAAATGGCAAATTGAAACCTTCCGCTACTTTACTTTGTCAAAGGAGGTTTTTACGATATACGTTAGCCCTTTCATCCTTAAAATGAGCTTCGGGCCCTTTGAATTTTCAGCTTCTCATTGATTTTTCGTCGATAGAATTGCAACCGAACGTATAACTGGTCATAGAAACAATTTTGAGTTCAAAGGATACGTCCGAATCTTCTTTTAGATAGATACTGCTCAAAAAGCATTTTTGTTATGCAGTTGTGATAAGCAGAAATAGTCTTGATCTTGTAGTTGTATTGGTCTTGCACGTCTACATAAGACCAAGACTAGATGAGCAAAATCAAGACCAAGAGGCAGGACTAATTGGCAAGATTTTCTCAAAATTCTCACTTAGATTTTAATACGATTATAAAATTAAAAATTTTACAGAAATACCTAAACATAAACAGGATGCGTTATTATTATTATTAGAAACCCTGTCTTGAATAGCAAAAGTTCCTTTATGAAGTAGAATTCAGACAGAATAGTTTAAAGAATGCCCTAAAATAAAGATACCTACATATTTTTTGTATTAGCAACATACAGGGCGTTTAGAGTTGTAAATGTTAGTTCATATTCATTCTTGGTTGTAAATTTTGTGTGCTTTTATTCCTCGTGAATATTGTGAAGTGATGTACCATTATTTAAAAAAAACCTTTGGGTTTTTCATTCGCATCAACCACTAATGCGGGTGGGCGGACAGTCCCTCTGGACTACACCGGTAGGTAGGGCGGAAGGCCCCCTTCAGCCTCCATTCAGGAATCATTAGAATGGGTGGGTGGTGGTTCGGGTGAGAAAGATGACATGGACGAAATGATGACAGAAGAGAATGAAAGATTATCTGCGGAATATTACTGCCCCAGCATTTGGCTAAGTAATCCAAGTAAGCCGCAGAAAAACTTAGATCAAGGCAAGATGAACCCGGAATCGAACCGGCGTCCTCCCGAATGCTAAGCAAAATTAATTATGTTAATAGAACATTTTCAACGAATTAATTTAAATCACTTTCCAAACGTGGTCGATCCAAATTGTCATAACGTGAAAAAAATACATTGCAGAAATTAAAAAGATGCAGTTTTCTTATCCTTTCAAAAACGATATGAATATGAAAGGCGGTTGAAAATGAAATTGTAACTGTACAAACTCATATAATCTTTAAAACCAAGAGGATTTTTGGAAATATCCTAATATCACCAAATGTGAATCAGCTGTTTCATATTTAAAGCTAACGAGAATTACACAACTAATTCTCATATTGAAGATTCATTATCATTATCTTCATCTGGGTATGCACTAAATTTTGATTCTTCGGTTAGAAATAGGCAGCCATAGAATTTTTCCTAATAATTAGGACAGTGAACACAACAGTTGACTACCTTTGATATCATCACCATGACAGGATCGTCAATCTGAAGGCACGCTCCTTCATATCTTCCTTCTTCCTTACCGGAGCCATTGATGGCATTTTCTGAAAACTACAACATACTACATTCATAACTACTCAGGTATTCTTCTGCCCCTCTTTACTACTGTTTTTGCTTCTAATAGATCTCTTACGAGTCTTTCATGTCTCACAAAGGTGTCCTACCGTCTTAGCTCTCCTTATCCTTATTGACTTCCATAGCGCCTTTGTTCACTTACTCTTCCAGATATCTCCTTTTTTTGGTCATTTACGTTAAAAATATCCTTTTATTTTTGTTTGTTTTTTTTGATAATCAGAGGCAAACCTCCTAATTCGATTTTTCTCATACATTTTTCACAGTAGATACTGAAATGACCAAGAAATTTCCACTATTTTCCCCCTTGGACTAGTCAGTAGTCGAAATACTGTTAAATAGTACCCATAAATTCAATTTAGTCAATTAGGTCAATTAGCGACCGTTTAAACAGCGGAATCAATTATAAATTACAAAGAAGGGTAGTGAGGCGGCTTGCCGTCTTCACTGTGATGGTTCCCTGCCAANAAATACTGTACAAAATTCATAGCTCAATATTATTAATTTTTTAAATAATAAGCTGTTATCCTTGAATTTAATACATTTTGAAGAGGGGAGTCTCGTGTTATTACGGCCCTGTGGCGCAACGGATAACGCGTCTGACTACGGATCAGAAGATTCCAGGTTCGAATCCTGGCAGGGTCGTCGAGGTTTTTGTTTATAATCAACATTTTTTGTTATTTTTGACTTTTACTAGTGTTATCTAATTATTCAATTAAAGATTAGATCAGCTTTTATTGTTTAAATGACACAATTAAGAAATAACAAACGTTATTCTAAATTATTGTACATTTTCCATATATTAATTGGCTCTGTTATAGAGGTTAGTTTTTCTTCTTATGATTTGATACTGTTTAATTTTGTCTAAACATTTTCTGGTATATTTAGGCATCAAAAGTCCTCTATAGCAAAATCTATTTATTTTCGACCACTTACGATTGACGGTAAGTCTATTTTTAGTGATAATAGACTTTGCATGTACCATTTGGCAAAGTATCAGAAAGTGTCAGAGATTTTTCTTTTTGTTTTCACGGTTGTCGGCCGTTTTGTTTCACCCACCGTCAATTTCATTTCGCTACCGAAACAGCTGCGCTCTGTTTGACGATAAACTGTTCCCTGGTTAGGATAAGCAGCTTTATGTGGTACGTTAACGTTCTTTTCTTTGTTGCGATAATCCCAAAAATGCGACATTTTTTCACTCATGTACGTGATACACTGTAGAAAGTAGGAAATCAGCTTTGCGGACAACATTGTCTATTGATTAAAGTATCATTAAGTAACAACCGGGGAATCACCGACATTATGAGTATGCCATCGAAACAGTGGAGGTGATACCTGCTTAAAACAGTAATAAAATTAACTAAAAACATTTTTAAGACAAAAGGTTTGATGTAAAATACTACAAATTATATTTATTTACTGTTAAAAAAAAAAAAAGGACATTAGAGAAAGACCGATTTGGGTTTAAAAGATACATATATAAGAACACAGGAGGTCATTCTAGCATTACGGATAACAGTATAGAAAACGACAGAAAAAGGAAAGAGTGCGTACATAGGATTCGTAAATTTAAAAAAAGATTTTGACAATGTTAAAGCGGAAGAGATGTTGAATATATTTAAAAATACAGAGACATGAGTGATAAAGAGCAACAGGCAGTTATAGAGCCTGACCAGAAACGTAGAGTATCTAGTAAATATTAGGAAGGGTGTCAGACAGGGATGTGCACACTGTCATTGCTACTTTTTAATCTAATCGAAGACGCGATCGACATCATTAAAGATAGTACAACTGTAAGGATAGATATACAGGGTGAAAAGATTAGTATGCTTATATTTACAGATGATATAGCCGTATTAGCATCTAGCAAGGAGGAGTTAAAGATAATCCTAAACAAAATGGAAGCGATATTGACAAGATAGTATTGCATGAAAATAAATAAAAGTGAAGCAAAAATACTGGTATGCAAGAGAAGAAAATGTAGGTATAGAGCGAATATAAAGAAAAATTAGAAGAACTGACTAATTTTCGGCATCTGGAATGTCAGATAACTCAGGATGGGAGGAGAAGTTGAGATATAAAACAAAGGATAGCACAGGGTCGAGTCGCTTTTACCGAAAAGAAGTCACTTCTATGCGCACGAACGGCTAATTTAGAAATTTGAAAAAGATTATTAAAACTGTATGCCTGGAGCGCGGTGGAAAAGGAAAGTGAAGTTATAGGCGAATAATGAAGATACAGTGGATTGAGAAGGTTAAAAATGAAGAGATTAGAAAGAATAGGAGAATAGAGGACTCTATGGAAGTCAATTAAAAATTAGCAAGACTTCTCAGGAATGAAGGACAAGTTGGAAACATATGAGAAGTAGAAACAGAAAGAAGTTAAGATGAGTAGAGGTAAATAACTGTTTTCAAATAGTTAAGGATGTGGGAAATTGTAGTGTTAATGAAATGTAAAGGTTATCACAGGAAAAAATGGACGCGTCGTATGACTGACGCCCTCATAACAATAATGATGATGACTGTTTATAAAGCCATTTTTTATGTGGTGAATTATGGATTTATTTGATCATTTACTAACAAATTGGAATTACAATTACTGATTTTATCAATTTATCCTTTATTCACAATGTTTTGCTGTCTCATGTTAATGTACATTATCATCTTGTTTTCTATATATAAGATAATCAATATAGGAAAAATTGGAATTGTTTGCTAAAAGTATCCATTATGTATGCATACGTTGGTTATGCGAGTATTTGCAACTTTAAGCATCTTGGTAACTGCAAACAATAGATATAAAGTCGAAACTTGGATGCATATAATTATGTCTACATGCTCTTTACTCGTTAACTTTTAGATTTGTTAGAATCGCGAGACCATGTATGACTCCATTATACGTGGAGATTCCCAAGAGGTCTCCGGAACACTTCAAACTTTGCGTGAAGTGTCCAGGATTGTAGCTAGAAATTTAACTTTACTCATTAATAATCATTCAGTTAAGTGTGCAGATATAGAGGTACAAAAGTGCAGCATTCTTTTAGGAATTGTTATAGAAGAACTACATAAATGGAATTTTGGGAGAAGTTTAGGATTTACAATCCAATTCCTGTAACGTGACATTTCTAACTCGATATTGTTTTATATTTATTCAGAACTCGAATTACTCCATTTCCCTAACACCAATATTTCTTTAACTTGAAATTCGAGTACGGGTTTTACATTATAAATTGTCTCTATAATTCGAATTTGTACTACTTTTGTTTTTTAAAATTACTACCAAAGCTTGAACCAACAGTCAACCTTCCTGCCTTTGATAAAAATAACCGTACTCTTCATCACTAGATCAATCATTCATTTGTTTATACTGCGAGAATTGTTAACTAGTAAATAAAAACCCCCTAAAAACATTTGATAGAAATGCCCTTCTTATTATGGTTCATCTTCAAGTTGACTGAGCGGCATGACCTAGAGGTTTATACCATTACTTGGCATTTGGGAGGACGCCGGTTCGATTCCGGGTCCGTCTGCCTTGGTCTGTTTTTTTTGTGGTTTCCTTGGATCATTTAGGCAAATGCTGGGGCAGTAATATTCCACAGATAATCATTCATCCTCTTCTGTCTTCATTTCGTCAGTCTCATCTTTCTTACCTAAACCACCACCCACCCATTCCCACGATTCCTAATAAGAGGTTGAAGAGGGCCTTCCGCCTAACTTTTCGGCGTAGTTCGGAGGGACTGCCCGCCCACCAGCATTACTAGCTGGGAATAAAACACCCAAAAGTTTTATAGTAGAATGAAGATTCGGGACTGCAGTCGCTGTCGAGACTTCGAGATATAATTTACGTTCACGTTGTCACCGCAGCACTACCACTGAGGATGTCACCCGCAATAGCTGACGAAACGTCTCGACAGAATAGTTCACTTAGACCACGGCCCTACAGCCCGAATCTTCGTTCTACTATGGAATCCGGCCGTGAAAGCTTTTATTCTTATATTATACCCAAAAGTTTTTTTTTTCTTCAAGTTGCCTTTATATTTTATATACAATATAAATAAATGAAAGATTGAATGCGACTTTCTCGCCATTTTCTCTTGCAAATAAAGGATCCACATCAATTCAGCTAATAACGTTCGCTAAACTGTTATTTATTGCTTAGTGTATCGTTTATTTATAAAATTTATTAGCCCTGTAAAATAATAAGCGTTTTTATTGTTTTGTTTCGAAAAGCTCACTGTATCTAATAATGATACCAAAAGTGTAATCTAAGAACTCTGATTGCATTCCTTATTTGTCTTTTTCTTTATATCTTTGATGTCTTCTTCTTATAGATTAAGTCTTGGACTTGTCTGGTTAATGGAAAAGTGATCTTTGTTTTACAAAAAAACAACGCAAGACCAATATCAAGACTACAGGCTACAGGCCAGTAATACTACTTAATTGATTATTTATTTATCATAATCCTGACGGTTTTAGAATGACGTCATTCAAAGGATACAATAATATGTTGTATAGAAGGTTTGCTTGTGTAAAAAAAAATACAACGTGTAATTATACAACACGCTACTGAAGTGAAACTTCTTCAAACACACAAACATACCGGGATAGGGGTTAAGGAATTGGTTTAATGGTATTATTTGTACACAATGCTTCGCACGGGTGCAATACTGATAGTAAATATACTATAGAATGTCTTTATATGCAACAATCACAGCTTTTTTGTCATTAGACAATACAAACCGGCCGGTACCGCCGCAACCGCCATGTCCCTGCATTTTAAGTCTGTAATATCTTCGAAAATATTCATTTAAATTACATGCTTTAAAGGGCCATATTGATCTATATTAAATGCAGAATGTATTTAAAAGTACTTAATTCCATAAGGATTAATGTTGTATTGCTAAAAATCTCTTCGTAAATAAGCCATTATTTCTCGTAAAAAGTAAAGGATAAAGAATGGTTATGATTTTAAGGTGTACAATACTGTAGTACATTTTTTTGATCTATCTCGTAGGGTTCAGCCAGCGTTTGCAATGTAAGCGCAAAAAAGTGTTTATTTACATTACATTACAAACCTCTAAAATTATCAGTGTTTCTCTATATATTATGCATGTATTATACATATAAACCTTTCTCTTGAATTACTCTATCTATTAAAAAAAACCGCCTTAAAATCCGTTGCGTAGTTTTAAAGATCTACGCATACATAGGGACAGACAGCGGGGTAAATGCGTTGGATTATTTCGTTACATTGGATGAAACGAACTCACCCTACTGTGCGTAAAGAAGTTTCACTTCAAAAAAGCTTATTAGGTCATAAAGGCAAGGATGCATAAAAAGTGATATTCTGTAATTTCTAGTTTTAATACAGAAATTAATTTTTCGAGTGGCTATTAAAGGCAAAAATCTCATTTTTGTGGCATAAAAGCGAGAATTTCGGAATAATAATAACAGTGTAACGATCTCGATCGTGGCTGTTATTAATTGAGGCGGTTTAAGGGGGGATTGTTTATTACAAAGTCGTTATTCCTTGGGTAGAACGACTTATCACCCCTTCTCTGACTCCCCCCCTACCCCACCTCACCCCCAGCGCGTGCAGAAAAGCAGAATGGAGAACGTAGGTACACCGGATTTTCTCGTTTCTTTCGGCGAGTTAATTAAATCTGCTATAAATTACAAGACGAAAGAGCGGTTTTATTTCGTTCACGAACCACCCTCGCTAGCGCGCCGTTTCCTTCGACCGAGAGGGATGGAAAAGGCATAAAGCAGCCGGTAAGGGAAAAGGCTGTTATCGGAGCTGGCGAATTACACTTTTGCGTTTAATGGGGTGCGCCGATTTCTTTTTCACTACCGTAAAAATTATCTTGTTTCAACAACAAGGAAACACGGAAATTTTATTCGTCGGATTTAAACAATTACGCGGAGATTTCGTTTTCATCATCTTTTCGTATACAGCTATATATCTTGTTGGCTTTATATAAATGTATAGAATATATAGCGAAAATTTTGGATTTATGAGGGTATTAATTATTATGAAAAAGGGCTTTGCAGCGTCGACAGCCGTTTTAAGCTTTGCAAGACGCTCAGAAGCTTTTCAAGGAAATTCAAGAAGAAAATTGATGTAACACAGTAGCCAGTTATTAGGAAATATAGGAGAAAATTTTAAAAAGCTAAAAAAAAATTCTGTACTCGCCAACAGTTAATATAGAAATTCGAAAAAGGTTATTAAAGGTGTATGTTTGGAGCGCGGCTTTGTACGGGTGCGAAACATGGGCAGTGGGCGCGGCGGAAAAGAAAAGGTTAGAAGCGTTCGAAATGTGGTGCTATAGGCGAATGATGAGGACAACGTGGGTAGAAAAGGTTAAAAATGAAGAGGTATTAGAAAGAATAGGAGAACAGAGGAACATGGGTTGGTCAGACATGAAGGTCTAATTAGAGACATATTAGAGGCAAAAACAGATTTAGGAGGTGCAGAGGTAGACCTAGATTAGATTACTGTTCGCAAATAGTTAAAGATGTGGGTTGTTCTAGTTTTAGTGAAATGCGAAGATTAGCTCAGGATAGGAAAGAGTGGAGGTACGTGTCCAACCTTATGATGATGAAGCAAAGGAGGAAGTCGAAGTACTAGTTTTTACCAGTTAGTATATTTTTTAGTAGTTACCAAGCTGTCTAACTAACCAACCAATTGGTATCGCTATATTCATTTTTGTATATAGTTTCGTATTTATTTTATAAAATAAATAGTGATTATCTTTAATTAGAGACATCGCATTCGGAAATTATTGAAGTGACCTAATTTGTCATCAAGTTTATACTTTTAATAATTTTCGAAAAAACAATCAGGAAGGAAGTATATTGTTTACTTACCAACACTACCATAATTATTGGGTGCATTTCTCTGTTAATTATCTATCTGGAACTTTTCCCCATAAAATTTCTTAAATATATGTTTCCTTGAGACCTGAATAAATTAGAAAAAGTTAGTAGATACTTATTTGACTAGCGTAGAAAAATAATAAATAGAAAGCGGGTATTCCCCGAGCATCACCAGCAACCAAAAAAGTGCCGTGGCAAAAAAATGAACTTAGCGCAATGGATGCATTCTAAAACTGAGCGATATCATTTTCTAATGTTTTTTTCTAGTTAATATCTAACATAATTTGATTAAATATAAAATTAATATTTTTTACTAAATTTTATATTAAATGTTAGATCCTCTCAGGCCTATTGTTAAGCCACTGGTTATAGTGTTGTTATTATAAAAAGGGTTGTAATTAAGGATATTTCAAATGCTCAAGGTTTTACTAATGACAGAAAAGGTTTTCATTTTACAATAGAATTTAACAACAAAGAGGAAACTGAAGTCATAGATACCAATTCCGACGTTTTATAAGTTTTTCTAAAAACCCTTGAAATTAGAAAATAGAAAACGTCCTGCATTATAGATATTTGTTGTTAACTACCCTAATTGTACGCTCTTTTATTTCTTGCTCTCTTTATTACGTAAACCGGGTGATTCATTACGTACGAAGATAGGCGATCCATCAACGTTTAATTCTTCTTTAGGTGTTATACGGGGACAGCGCGTCCATACGTACACATGTATTAGCCAATTTGTTATCCCTGCAGGACAAGTATTTTATCAAGCAACATTTCGTTCAGTGGTCGCAGAGGTGAAAGCTGTACGGATGTCGGAAAATGGATTGGACTAGTAAAAGATTAATGTGTTGTAAAGGGAAACCTATTTTTTCTTTTTCTGTCGATCTCTTTTTCTGTTAGCCACTATTCTGGAAACATTTCTAGGACTAATTGCAATACCGATACATTTTAGTTGTATACTAAAAGTTCTTTTTAGGTAGATAGTGTATTAAGGCAAAAAGTTATGAACATAACTTCGGAGCTTTTCGTGAAACTTATGAAATACGTACAATCAGAATTGGACAAAGCTCTCACCGAAAGAATTCCCATATACCCTAAGCCCAAAGCCCTTACTTAAAGTAGTTTAACCCTTGAAGCACCAATTACATTTTAAAATCGAAGGACTTCGAATTAACAATTAGATTCAAAACCCTAAGAACTTTGTAAATACCACATCTGTTCAAAAAGTATCCCGAATTTTGAATTTCCGCGGGTTAAAATATATTTTATAATGGTCAAAGTAGTGAAAATCAATAAATTAAAAAAAATAACGATATGTCTATTCACCGGTACCGTACAGGTAAGTAAAGAGCTATTCGCCGGTACCTTCTTGACTGAAAATATGGTATTCAGTTTTATCTGTGGAAAACTACTATGAAAATTTTAAGTTCAAAAATCGTTCAAGTGCACCCTCCCTAAACGATTTTCAAAATTTTATAAACTATTGAAGATGGCTACCGGTGAATAACTTCTTAGCTATCGGTACAGTACCGGTGAATAGCTTCGTAGCTGCCGCTACGGTACTGGTGAACAGCCTCATGTAAAAATACATTTATGTGCAATCATATATTCAAAAATTAACATTGCTTTTTGTTTGATATTTCCACATTCAAATTAATTTTGTGTTTTGTGGTAATACTTTGCCGATCGAACGCTAACGAGTGCATATTATTATTTTTCATTACGTACAAGTGATTTGTCTACGTGTCAGCTGTTTGCGAAGGTCACGAATAGGTATGTGTGTTTCGTCGAAAGCCAATAAGATAACGCGGTAACTGTTCTTAATCATCGACGGCTCGTTAACCAGGGTATTTTTTGTGCACACTTTTGATTGTGGTACTATGACGAGATGCACTCTACAGTGCCTGCAGATGTTACCCTTCAAATATCCTGGAATACTGATCAGACAGTCTACAATTACGAGTTCAAAAAAATGTCTACTGTAAGTATAAATCTAATATTGACATATATAAAATTTTATATGCGGCTAGCGGAGTGGTCCGCACGATCATTTGGGTTGGTCACCCCTGGTTTAGAGGTATAAAAAGGATGTTAAAGATCGTTGGAAAGAGTCTATTGTTCATTGCATATTAATGAATGACAAGGTCAAATAAAAATTGAACTTCCTTTTAAAATTCATTAAAGATCTTTAAAAATTACAACTATTGGAGAGGCTTCTCAATATGGGCGCCAAAAAAATTAACTCAATAGAAAAAGTGGGTCAACTCTTATCGCTGAATAATGTTCTCTACAACTTGTTTGAGTATTGATTATACTACCAAAAGGAAATGAGAAATATTTTTTAATATTGAATTACGCCCGCCCTCGTTTGTCTCATATTTCGCACTGAAAGATCTCATTCAATTTCATATTCAGGAAAGGGTCCCAAAATGCCGCAACGACGCGGCCAATCTTGTCTTGTTTCTTATTTGTAGGCTTCGCGAAATTCCGACCGAATGTTTCGAAAACGTTACCCCTTCTGCATAATTCAAAAGTTTCGTGTCCAAATTGCTACGCCTCGTTCGGCATTGTCGTTCCTTGAGGGTGCGTATGATGAGGTATCCACCGCCAACGTTGAATTGGCTGTAAGGAAAACCGTTTCGTTGCGTGACGTGACCCTAAACGCCATCGTGGGAACATCTCCAAATAGCTGAATTCTACGAATACATTTCAATTTTTTAAAAACAACGGAAAATGTCAACATGTTACCATAAAAAAAAAGGGAAAGAGACACGGAACAGCCCTAAACGGAATCAATACTTTCAATAAGTTGAGAGATTCTGCGATGAATTTATTGTAATAACATTTTTAATAATGTGAAGGCGATCTGGAAATTAATAAGAAATAAGGGAGATATAGTTGTAGGACGTCTTTTGTGACATGAAGCGTTAATTAGAGGCATATTGGTAGTAAAAACAGGAGTATAGGGATTAAATATATGAAATCTTATGACATTGTTAGTTACTTAATAGTGAATTAATACGCAATATTAATTTGAAATTATTTTTTCGATTTATTATTTANAATTAAGTTTATAAAAAATCGACGGATCGTTAACCTTGTAGGTCGTTGGTCGTGGTTGCTGTTGTCACCTCTCGTAGTTTAGTGGTAGAACAATGGTGCGTAAAGCCAAAGGTCCCGGGTTCGATTCCCGGCGGGGGTGTGACAACAGCAACAATTTTTCTCTCATTAATTTGGGGTAGTTTGTAGTGGGTAAATAATAACTCGAAAAAAATGATTTTACATTAATATTGCAGGAGTATAGGGATTCTAATTTTAGGGAAATGGGAATATTAGAACAGAACAGGAAGGACCTAATGACAAGTTCATAATTGCTTTTTATTTCTGAAAAAAACCTATTACCATGGGTTAAGGAGCTACAGAGAAGTCGGAACAAATTGACAAAAACCTAGTTATTTGTAAAATAGACTATTTTCAAAAATCGATTACTCGAATATTATCTATTAGTAAATTGAAAATATAGAAAATTAATTTTGTTTGTGGCTGAAAAAGTAAATAATAAAATGTTAATTTTCAAAGCAAATATTGTTCACAAATGAAACATGTGTCGCCATTCTAAATGGTAATAAGTATATTAAATATTTATCGAAAATGAAAAATCCAATTACACATTAGTCCGACGAAATATTACATTTGTTTTCATTAATCAGCTGGCATACGAATGTGTGGTATTACTGGTAATGCAGGAATTTGTTACAGTTTCCACTACAGCCTGTTTAACACTGGTCAGTAAAGATTAAAAAGTAATAAATATGTAGTTCTACAAACGAAATTTTCATGTACAAAAAAGTTAAATTTATTTATTAATTAAAGTATGCAATATACAAGGGTTAATTACTAATTCCCNGAATTTGTTACAGTTTCCACTACTGCCTGTTTAACGCTAGTCAGTAAAGATTAAAAAGTAGTAAATATGTAGTTCTACAAACGAAATTTTCATGTACAAAAAAGTTAAATTTATTTATTAATTAAAGTATGCAATATACAAGGGTTAATTACTAATTCCCAATTTAGTTATCAGCAAATATTATAAAAAGTTCCTGAAGTCATTCGCTGATCAAATAAAAATGCACCTATACATCCTTTTGAATCCTTGAATAAGATTCTAGACTTTGATTTGGAAATTGACAAACCAAGTATCATCATCATAAGGTCATCAGTCCTAAGACTGGTTGGACACGTACCTCCACTCTTTCTTATCCTGAGCTAAACTTCGCATTTCCCTAAAACTAGAACAGCCTACATCATTAACTAATATTTGCGAAGAGTAACCTAATCTAGGTCTACCTCTACCCCTCCTAACTCCTGTTTCTGCCTCTAATATGTCTCTGACTAGATCTTCATGCCTGAGAAGATGTTCTACCAACCTATAAGTATATAAATAATAATTTAATTGCTTTCAATTAATACTAGAGGAACTGCAGCATATTTGGGATACAGCAGGTAACTTGGAATACTTCGATATCTAAATAACTATAAACGCCATTTGTATTCTTTGCCGTAAACATAAAGTCATACGACACGTGAAGACATCGAGTGTTAAAAACAGGACGCCATCTTGACATTCCGGCTACCAGCCACAAGGGAATCGTAATTATTTAAACTTAAAATTTAAAATTTTAGGTTAGGATGGTATGTTGTTAATTTGGAATACCGAAAGAGAGCATAACTTGGAATATTCCAATTTATATTCACATTTTTATGAGTAGTATTAGTTCTCTTTGTAAAAAGACCTTGAGAATGCACAAATTGAAAAGTCTAAAGATAAAGAAACAGAACACAGAAAAGGGAAAAGTCAAGAAGAATCTGGGGATATACATATCTGGAAATAACACAAACTCTTCCGACGATGTAGCAACGAGAGATGAAACTACTTTCCTTACTGGCGAAGACGCCCAATGTTTTTTCTGTAACGGAAAATATAGCGAGGATAAAAGAGGTGAAGGGTGGGTACAGTGCTTAATGGGCGAATTGTGGGTTCACGGTGCTTGTAGTGGTTATAAATCCGGTATATATATACGTATTTGCGATTACTGCAAGAATAATAACTAAGAATAGTAAACTGCAAGTTCAAACTAAAGACTGATCTGTGATTATTATGACTGATTACATAATTAGATGTTATTTTTGGTTATATTGTTAAAAAAAGATCGATTATCTAAAGATCTACAGACTGTAAAGCTGTTACAAAGATAAGAAATCGCTGTTGGTTTCTAAAGAAAAGTGTTTTTCCAAATAACCTGCACCCTAAGTCAAATCTAAATTTTGGAGCTTTTTAGTTTGATAGGTATTTTGATAAGGTTTCGGGTTTTTGTTATGTTTGATTGTTTTTATTATTAAACTTCAATAATTTTTCATTTATTTAACGTATTTTTTATTGAGCCAACCCGTTTCTCTTTAATTTTATCCTAAAAAACAAACTAGTATTCCAAATATGCTGCAGTTCCTCTAATGCAAATTATGTACCTACAAGGATTAATCCAAAATTGAGTTTCTCAATATTTTAATACTCCTTGGTGACTTACTAAAACGAGAGAAACGGTGGTCCACACGGGCAAAAAGTCGGTCCTCTCTTATTTGATTGACTCCCGGAGGCTTTATAAAACTTTAGTCCGTTGCAAACAGACGATTAGTTGAGACAAGGAGACGAGGATGGTCTTAGAGACCTCCGTACTATTTCGAACTTACAAACAGTGAAGTTTCGTTAGAAACACTGAATCTAGTTTGTTCAATTAACTTATTAGCTCTGAGATGTAACTTCCGCAGTAGTTCTGACCTAAAAGCTCTTCGTGCTTCCGCAGACCGAAGAAGGGACTTTACACTGCTAGATCCAAACGCTTTGTGGAGTTAAACTGTTTTACTACCAAACAAACATCGAGGTTTACGACTACTACACACCCAAAGGCAAACAAACAGTCAGAAAAACGTAACTTTTGCTTCGAAAATATCAGAACGATATCGTGTAGAATAGCATCCCGCATTCTAGAACTTTTACATGTTACATACAAATTTCATTCGATGGCTTTTGAAACTTTGTGTCAGATTCAGTCACAAATGCAATTCACGTCTGTAAGACAGAAGAGGGTCCTGTAACTACAAAGTTCCTTTGCCAAATGCACAGCCGAAGCGTTTCGACAGTGCTGACATTGTATATGCGCGATTTAATTAAGAGACCAAGTTTCTCATAATTAAAGGATAATGCCGACAATTTTCCGCCAAGCTCACACAACTTCCAGCTTGTTATTAGAAATTGAACATGGCTTATATTATAATAAATAGGACGATTGAAATTGAAGATATTTCAGACTAATGATATTAAAAATGGTTTTCAAAATGACATAAAATGTGAAATTTTTGTAGTATCAGTAAAAAGTTTTATTAATTTTGATTATCTCAAAGAAACGAGTAAAATATTGTTGCTGCTGCGCCGGGAATCGAACCCCGGACCTTTGGCTTTACGAAAGGCAACAACCGCGAAGTAATGTTTATATAGACATTTAGATAATAGCAACAACAATTTTCGTCATTAATTTGAAGTAATTTGTAGTGGATAAAAATTAAACAAATTTTCACATTAATATTAGACAAAAAATGTCCTGCTGATACAGGAAAAATAAAGAAAATGCGGGTCGTCAATTTGAATCAACAGCAAAGTAAATAAGTACTCTAGTGAAAGTTACGAGGTATAAATTGTGACGACAGCTTCTATAGAGATTGTAACGTTGGGACAATAAAAAAATGAAAAACACATAAATAAATATAATGATAGAATACCTAACAAGTTAGATGGTAGGTGACCGATTCAAACATGTAGATGAAAGCAGATAAACTGTTTTAAATAAGACATATCATCATCACAAGGTCGTCAGTCCTAAGACTGGTTGGACACGCACCTCCACTCTTTCCTATTCTGCGCTAATCTTCGCATTTCCCTAAAGCTAGAGCAACCCATATCCTTAATTATTTCCGAACAGTAATCTAATCTCCTAACTATCGTTTCTGCCTCTAAATATGTCTCTGAAGGTGTCCTACTAACCTATCTCGCCTATTTTTTATTGACTTCCATAGAGTCCTGTGTTCTCTTACTCTTTCTAATACCTCATCATTTCTAACCTTCTCTATCTACGGTATCGTCATCAATCGCCTGTAACACCACATTTAGAATGGTTCTAACCTTTTCTATTCCGCCGCACCCACTGTCCATGTTTCGCACCCGTACAGCGCCGTGCTCCAAACGTACACCTTTAACAACCTTTTTCGAATTTCTAAATTAACCGTTCGCGAGCATAGAAGTGACTTCTTTTTATTAAAGGCGACACGACCCTGCGCTATCCTCTGCTTTATATCCCTACTACTCCTTCTGTCCTGACTTATCTGACTTCCTAGATACCTTTTAATTCTAATAAGACATAAAGGATAGTATTATATACTTTTGTACGAATTTTTGTAAGCAATTGGTTAATTTTTGTTTAAATAATCAACTGATGGTTTCCTGAATCTCTTGGACTAACAAAAACTTGTATAAAACGAGTTGGGAATATGCAAAATGTCTGTTTTAATTTCTTTGTTCCGTAATATTGAATTTTTTCTAGCGTTAGTTTAACATTTCGCAAATTGTAAAGTAAAATTAGTTAATTTTAACATACAGTACCGTGTAAGATGTAAACTCTTGGTTTGTTACTGGGGCGTAGTCTATAATCGGTCCTTAGCATTAACTTTTTACTACGTGATTATATCTATGCATTATAACAGCCTGCAATACCAGACAACAAGTGATATTCGCGACAGTAACGAATGCGCGAAACAACTTGATGTTGTATTCAAATTGTATTCAAAGCCAACTCGTTCGTAAACAATTTTGCCCCAACGGGGAAAGAAACTATGTTTACTCAGACTATGTGGCAAATTTGAACGTTATTACATTGAAGGGTGAAAACTTTCTACTCGTATATAATATAATATTCTATTTCTCATATAATTAGCCGTAGACAAATTGATGGAAAATTTAATTTTTTGATCAAAGCTTGCAGAAATACCATAAAGCTATAGATTTATCCGTTCAAATAAAATTTTATTCCATTTTATTAACCAGTTTAGAAGATAAGTATTACCGAATGAAAACAGAATAAAAACGTTTTTGCCCTGCAATCAAACCGTAAAGATTTATCTCATCAAATAAGACAATATTCTGCAACTAATTGAAAATGTCTAACTAAAGATCGATTCGATATTCAGCCAATTTTAACGTATTTCGGTTAGAAATAACAACTGCAAAAAAGAAGTCGGATCCTAATATCTATATTACTGTTTAGAGTAAATTGCATGCATTCTTATGACATGAACTGTAACCAATCAATTCAGATGTACAGTACAAATATACGTATACATTATGAAAATGTAACCCAAATTAAAATGCAGGTATAGTAAGAACGATCAAAATTGGCATAATCCGCAATAAAATTGTCGCATCTACTTTCTTCTTTCAACATACTGACTAGACCAGAGCAGTTGCTAACAGTACGCCTACTTTTATTCACGACAGACGTAGGAATATCGTAAACAAAGAAAAGAGATGTCAGGTGGGAATTGCAGCGGACACCAATAAATAAAAAGGATGCTACTCTTACTACTTACACCAGTTGTACTTTTACTCACGACAGACGTTATAGGTATATCGTAAACATAGAAAAGAGATGCCAGGTGGGAATTGCAGCGGACACTTATAAAGAAAAAGGATGCTACTCTTACTACTTACACCAGTTGTACTTTTAATCACGACAGACGTTATATGTATATTGTAAACATCGAAAAGAGATGTCAGGTGGGAATTGCAGCGGACAGTAATAAAGAAAAAGGAATAACATTACACCAGTTGATGTGTAATAGAAAGAGATGCTGACAAGCAGAACTTGAGCATATTGCCACGATCGAACTTTAAAGAAAGCTAAACTTTCCACAGAAATTTAGGAAATCAAAGACATACATTTATAGATATAATTCCAAGCAGGCAGTCATAAAGCCAACCCTGATCTTCTGCGTACCTAAGCAACTTTTAACCCCTGCACCTTAATATTATTTGGTTATCTCTTTTCACTTCGTACTGCTCATGAAGCATTTCCTAACTTAACAAGGGCGTGTTTAAAACGCAGCAAAATGGCTGCAGTTCCAAGTGGAAACAATACAAAAACCTAATTTATTGCGATCTTTGCCAATTTTGATTGTCCGTCCCATTTATACCACCACCAACGGGTAGCACTCCACCTTTGCTTCTTAAAATCCTATCTAAATAGTTGACGACATAGTATTGTGAAACGTTGAATTGTTTCGTTTGCTTTTCAGTTTGCAATCATTAGATCTCGTTCTTTAATAATTTAATTGAAACAATGATTTGACCAGAACGAAATAATTAGTCACTCTGTAATTAAACAAGTAATTTAGTTATCTAACTTACGCTTAACCGATGTTTTTTTTCATCTTTGTGGGAACCGAAAGGTATAAGTTGATTTGGTGCAGCTTGGAAGATCGATTAGTCGTTAAAACACCGAGTATCTCGTCGTAATAACGACGATAAAAAATGTCATTTATTACGTAAATTTGAAATTAACAAGTCGCTCTAGCGAATAATAAGTTCCGTTTGAGAAGTCGGAGGCGCAGTTAATTTTCTTTAAAAGTTATTTGTTGATTCGCGCGCGATAAAGGGAACTTAATTTCCAAGTTTAAATTAGACGTCTTATTTGCGAAGTCTACACCCTGAATGAAAAAAGACAGAATGTCAAACGCCGAAAATACTAAATTAAACTTATTCTCAATCTCAACCACGGCAAAAGATGTCTAATAAATTGTATGTATGTTTAAAATAATATTTGTTGAATCAATTAAATCACTGAAGTAGGAATTAACTTCTTAGATACACATTTCCTTATGATTTTCAAAAAGAAAATGCAATTAGGTTTTCCTGAGTTAATATTTAGTTTTAGAATGTATTTCGGGGTTTGCCGAAAAGCGTAGGTCAAATCTAATGGGCCAAAGAGTGTCTATGTTACCGGAAACGTATGAAATATGAGAATGGTATTGGGATCCGTCAAATGAGAGGGGCCTAAAAACATGGCGTCGATTAGTAAAAATTTATCGTAGTTCCTATAGTGTACCGTGCAATTTCCAAGCTTTTTAATTACGATAAAATGATAAGTATTGACACAATATGTGATTGGGCTGACACAAAGCCTCGGAAATGAAATTTCGTTGAAGGTGTGCGTGTTTTTAATGCTAATCACATTATAAAATTCGGAAATAACAAATCCGGAAGCTAGCCTTCAAATTCCGTCAAGTTTACTGCCTACTTTTTACAAACTTCGGATTTAAAAAGTGATTCACGTTATATAATTGGTGAGGTGATTCTGGGTGATTTAAGCAATATCATATCAATGACTTGCACGTGCAAAGCCGATTTAAGAGAACGTTGCAAACACATTATTGCAACTTTGTTGTATTGCAGCAGGTAGGTTCTTAACCTCAAAATACTTATATCGTATCATTAGAATTGTGTTAAATCAATTACACAGGAATAAATAATTTCTCACTTTATAATTTTAGTATGATTCTAGTTTTAAATATTAAGGTTATGGCTGATGGTAAATACTTGCTGAAATATAATCATGTGCATTAAAATGACGTGAACAAATTTTAATTCCGGAATTCACTTCTTTGATACGTACTGCTTTCATCCAAGCTTCTATTAGATTACTTTTTTCTTTGATTTAACTTTAGAAGAAAAGTTCATCGACTCCATCATCAAAAAAATTTTTACTTTTTTAACGTGTTTTATTATTTTAATAAACAATTTGCGTGCACAGTTCCCATGTAAATTTTTCCCTCATTCGAGTTATAAATTTTGCCACCAGATGATGTATGCCCATTTGACGGATCCCAATACAATTACAAGACTATTTAAGAAATCTATAAAGTATTGTTTCAAATATTTTTTAATACACACATATCCTGGGAAATGTATACATTTCCTAGGAATTGTATGAAATTCCGATATTGTACTAGGAAATATATAAAACTAATGCTTTTTATGACGGGCAGAGGCACTGAAGAAACTCCAGTCTGTCATAAATCTCCCTAAACAAACAATGACGTCACCAATGGATATAGGTACATCTTCAAACAGCCTGCCGTATTATTGCCTATTTAGTATTACCTGTAATACATTTCCGATTGCTATTTAGGAAATATATAGGTTTCCTAGAAAATGCGTCTAATATAATTTGAAGATTTGAAAAATTATATCTATACGTTTCCTAGGAATTGTACACAATGAAGGATTTCATACATTTCCAATATCTACGTGTCGACCTACTATAACATACATTTATACAATAAAAGTTGTTTATTTGCCACAAACTTGCATTGTTAAATTATTCTACATCACTGACAATAAATTAGACTTCAATTAATGCATGTAATTGAGCAGCGCTGTTTTGTAGATTTATAAAAACCAAATGAGCTATAACTTATTAAGCATTTACAGTAAAACATTGCTGAATCGCTTTAACGCTCATTAGGGGTAGTTAAATAGGGGCCATGGGATTGATAAACGTTAAAAGATTGAACTTATTCGAGAGTGGTCAGAAAAGTTATTATAGTGGATTTAGAAATTTTACACATTGTAATAAGAGAACGAAATGGAATCCATAGTTTCTTTAGCTTTAGGTTCATCTAATAAGTGAAGTTTTTCGAATCGTTTTCTAAGAATTTTGGATTATAGGCATTTATTAGCATACCATAATATCTTCCAGTTTTCATTTTTACACAGCTGGCGTACATCAATTCGTTATTGTTTTGCAGGCTGTTTTGTCATAATTCATGAAGGTAGGATAAGTGATAATTTGGTAGATGCTAATATCAAATTGGAACTTTAAAATTCCATAGACATTGACCCCGGAAAACAACATCGATCCAATAAATTAGATTATCCATTTCCAAGGAGTTTAGAATTTTTTGGGCTCTCTTCAGTTAAAAAATTAAAAGGCATCCATGGAATATCTCTTTGTTACCGTTTTAACTTCAATGGCCAATGTGAGCAACTTTCATTCATCATTTTATATAATGTTTTATCGGTGATACTAGCAAAACTTTTAATGGCAAAAATGAATTTTGCATTTTACAAATAGAAAATACGTTTGAAAAAGTATTTTAAATAAAATACAAAATGCTTTTCTCAAAAAAGTATCTAAATGCAAGATAAAAATAGGTACCTTTTATTTTGTACTAACGACCCGCCCCAGCTTCGAACGGGTGCAATGCTGATACTAAATATATTTTTTTTTGTTTAGATTATTCTCGAGGAGGGGAAATCTTCGAAAGACACCCCCTGAACATACTAAATATACTACAGAATGTCTTTATATACAACATTCACAGCTTTTTTGTCATTAGACCATACAAACCGGCCTCCCGGGCGGTACCGCCGCAACCGCTATGTCCTGCATTTTAAATCTCTAATATCTTCGAAAATATTCATTTAAAATCATGATGTAAAGGGCCGTATTGATCTATACTAAGTGCACAATGTATTTAAGGTACTTCATTGCATAAGAATTAATGCTGTATTGCTTAAAATCGCTTCGTAAATAAGCCATTATTTCTCATAAAAAGTATTGGGTAAAAAATGGTTATTGTGGTTTATCCCTAAGAGATAGACATATACCATCCCGGACTTTTTTGTAGACCTTTTTAAGATATACAATACTGTAACCCATTATTTTGATCTATTTCGTAGGGTTCAGCCAGCGTTTGCAATGTAAGCGCAAAAAATGTGTTTATTTGCATCACATTAGAAACCTGTAAAATTATCAGTGTTTCTCTACTATATTATGCATGTATTCTACATATAAGCTTTCGTCTTGAACCACTCTACCTATTAAAAAAAACCGCATCAATATTCGTTGCGTAGTTTTAAAGATTTAAGCATACATAGGGACAGACAGCGGGAAGCGACTTTGTTTTATACTTTATAGTGATTTC
Organism: Agrilus planipennis; assembly: GCF_000699045.2. Taxonomy (NCBI): domain Eukaryota; kingdom Metazoa; phylum Arthropoda; class Insecta; order Coleoptera; family Buprestidae; genus Agrilus; species Agrilus planipennis. Next base: position 290,362 of record NW_020439168.1, on the reverse strand, counting down.
AAATAAATCACATTTCCGTATATAAATTTGATCAGAATCTATTATCCAGTCGTTTCTGACCATGCAAATTGCACACACCTCAGTGGACTTAGCTATCATTTTATTTGTATAGATTAAATTTTAGATACGATTGTCAAATGGGAAGAATTCGTTTTTACTTTTTGTAATTTTATTACGAGGGTGGATTGATAAGTTTCCGGCCTGACCAAGAAAAACAAGGTTTTTAAAAATTTTTTTTTTTTATTTCTCAACATAATCTCCTCCAAGGCTGATACATTTCTCATAGCGGTGTTCCAGTCTATTAATGCCATCTCTATAGACTGATTCGTCAAGCTCCTCAAAATAACCATTTACAGCTTCGATTACTTCTTCATTGTCCGCAAATCTCTTACCGCCAAGCCATTTTTTGAGATTAGGGAACAGAAAATAGTCACTCGGGGCTAGGTCTGGAGAGTAAGGAGGGTGCGGCATCAATTCAAACTTTAGATCGTTGATTTTAGCCGTCGCAACGATTGACGTGTGCGCTGGTGCGTTATCGTGATGAAACAAGATTTTTTTCTTCGCCAGATGAGGTCGTTTAATTTTCACCTCGTGGCTCAAACGTTGCAATAAGTCTGCGTAGTATTGACCAGTGATAGTATTACCCTTTGCAAGGTAATCAATGTATATAATACCTCTTGCATCCCAAAAAACAGTAGCCATAACCTTGTTCGCCGAAAAAATTGTTTTTGCCTTCTTTGGAGTTGGTTCCCCTGGTCCAATCCACTGTTTAGACTGTTCTTTGGTTTCAGGAGTGTAGTGGTGGACCCACGTTTCGTCAACGGTTACGAATCGACGCAAAAATTCGCTTGGATTACGCTTATACAATGACAAATTTGCGGTAGAAATGTTTTTTCGAATCAATTTTTGGTCGACTGTTAGCAAACGCGGCACCCATCTTGCACAGAGCTTTTCCATATGCAAATGTTGGTGCAAAATATGTTGCACACGTTCATATGACATCTTACAGGTCTCAGCTATCTCACGCACTTTCAATCTGCGGTCTCCCAGCACTATTTGATGAATTTTTTCGATCATATCTGGAGTTGTGACCTCAACGGGGCGTCCTGAGCGAGGCCCATCAGAGGTGCTCACACGACCCTTTTTAAACTCGGAAACCCACTGCTTAACGGTTGAATATGACGGGGAGGATGTCCCCAGTGTTGAGTCCATCTCTTTTTTAATTTCCTTCGGCGTTAACCCCTTCAAATAAAAGTATTTGATGACAGCACGATTTTCCTGCTTTTCCATTTTTACGAAAACCACAGAGGCGTCTTGTTCAGCGTGCTGTCAAACCTACACTAGCAAGGAGATCGGGCTGAAACTATAGCTACAAGCTATCCAAGGATGGTACTATAGAATGTCACCTCAAGGTAGGCCTAGTGGCGTCATCTCTTGGTTAGGCCGGAAACTTATCAATCCACCCTCGTAAAATCTATTTCTAAAAAATCCCATTGAAATTTAAATTCCCTAAGAGATGTTGTGTAATTTTTAATTCATTATATAACGATTCATTTTCGTAAAAGTGCAATTTTCTTTACGTATTTCGCAACGAAATGCTTCGTTTATTCAGGAAAAAGCCAAGTGTACGATTAAAAATTACGGTCGTCTATTAGCTGAGAAAGTAAAAAGTTATTGTACAAAGGATGAACCAGCAGGTCGTATCAAGGTGCCCTAATTTATCGTTAATTACCACCCCAAATCCTGCCTGCTCTTTTTTGACCAGTCAAGCTTCTCGTCTGCCTGGATGACGAGAGTAGTAGGTAAAGCTAAGTGGCGACGTGAAGGTGATATTAAAATTTCGCCTTTCAACGAACCGTAGACGAGCTTAAATATTCGTCAACTTTATCTTCGTAATTTTATAATGAAGAAAAAAAGTCCGGCGCCATCTAAACTGCTATTTTGAAGCTGAAAATGGTATAAGTCGAGGTGAGCCAAGTACCCGGCTTGGATCCAGTAACCAGTGGATCCGGCGTGTGGATAACCCAGACGTTCCGTTCAATTCTACTGCAGAAAAAAAAAGCCAACACCAACAATAACAATTTAATAAAAACCTGCCTAATGGTAATTAAGATTGTATTGGGATAGGTTATTTGTCTTAATTTACATTATTTATTGATTACTATACAAGCTTTTACCGTGTTAGAAATGAAGACACCTGTTTTTTTATTTTTCAACATAGTCCCCTTTTAGAAATATACACTTCTCCCAACGTCCCTGCATTTTTTTTTACCCCTCCAAAAAATAAGATTTGTCGAACTCTCCAAAATCCCCCCTGTCTCGGCGATGACTTCCTCGTTTGAGCTAATTTTTTTTCAGCTAGTCATTTCTTCATGGTAGGGATCAAGACGAAGTCACAGGGAGTCAAATCGAGTGAGTACGGGGTGTGCGGCAGCAGTTCATAACGTAATTCATGCAGTTTGGCGGCAACAACTTCTGATAAATGTGCCGGTGCGTTATCGTGTTGAAAACGCACCTTCTTTTTCGTCAAATGCGTCCGTGTCTCCTTCAATTTTTTGTCGAAGCGGTCCAATAACTCACTGTAGTATTGTCCAGTGATCGTTCTTCCTTTTCCTAAAAAATCCGTGAAATGATTTCCTCGGTAACAACGTTTGCCAGGCTTCCTGGTCGCTCCTATCAAAAACGGATCTTTGCCCATGTTTAAATTCGTTGAAGCAATATCTAACTGTGGTCATAGATGGCGAATTGTCTCCATAAACAGTATCCAACTTTGTTTTTATCTCCTCGCATTTTTTCCAATCCAAAAACAAAAAGCGAGTTACCGAACGATACTGCTCTTTTTCCATCTCAACGAAAATAACGAAACTCGTCTCAGTCGAATGGCTGCCAAATCCAAACCAACCTATTAATCAGTCTGAAATTCGTTTTGGCGTCGTTTGATAGATGGCAGCACACGATGACAAGACCAATTTCCCTCAGGAACGTCCTCTGTCTTCAAACACGGGTACTTATTGAACCGCCCTCGTACGTGACAAAGATTGTCGAAAATACAACAAGCCGTGGTGTGGATCTGGAGTCTGTGTGTCGAATCACTGGTGCGACCCTTAAAGGTCCACACGAATAACTTCCCAATACAGGAGGCAACTTATTAAAACCACTAACTGCTAGTACAGATGTACAATATCTAGTACTAGATAAAAATATCTAATTATATATACTACCTAACCTAGCCTAACCTAAATATCTAATTTATTTCAAAGTATGGAGTTATATCAGAACCAATTAGATCAGATGAATATATTGCAAAAATAATAATTTTCAGTCTTTTATATAACTCTTTTTAAATTGCCGTTAATACGCTTCGATGGACACCTCAACGAAATGATATCATTTTTTGTTAGCGCGATATCGATCAGGAAAAAAATAATCACTGCGATCTATAAAATCGGACCTATTACAATAATTTCCCTATATACTAGGAACTTAATAATTTGATAAATTTGTTCACAAGTCCCGATCAGGATTATCAGAATAAAACTAGTTCCTAATTTTGTAGGTTAAGCATACACTTTACGTAGAATGACAGTAAATATTGTCCTTCTTTATCGAGATGAAAGGAAATTTTTCTATCCCTCGGGAACAGTATAAAGTACCCTTTGTCCTTTTCTGTACCCCTGACAATGTATGTACAAAATTTCATGACGATTGGTTAAGTAGTTAAAGCGTGAAATATTATTATAATAT